>NW_009910460.1:133917-139184 GCF_000696875.1 Nestor notabilis
CAGATAGTTTGGTGAGCAAATTATAAAGTATGTGGGTTAATGAAGTGCCTGTCATAAAGCTGATTGTTGCTTCTTAACATCCTCTCTTTTTTGCTAACAAAGCTCTTAATATTCCAAAGCTTAGAAGATTAAACCTTCCTCTTTATTTTCCTGCACACACCCATATTCTGGGGGGAAGAAAAAGAGAAAATCCATTGATATGTTTATTTTTATCAATCCAAGTACATACTGTGAATAAATTAAGGCATGGAAGTAATATAACTGCTTATTGAGGCATGTAAATCCTCAAAGTTTTCTTTTGGATCCCATTTCTACTAAAAAGGTATTTTTAAGCTTGCAGATTTCTTGTGATACTTCCCTCTTATAACCTCTGCGTCTTCTTGATAGAGACAATTTTACCTTTTTTTTTAAATACAAGCAAGAGAAAAGGGATGAAATGCAGATTTTCACATCTTGTGATCACTGTTTTATGTAGCCCCCTAAAGCCATATACTTGTTTCAGATATTATTGAGGTGGTTCTTACAGAAAGCAGTGGCCTTTTGGGTTAATTTCCCCCCACACCCCGCCTTGCACAGTAGGAGGCTTTGTGCCTGGAGTTGTGACCTATACTTAGAGCTGAGGAATTAAAAAACAACCAAAACAACAAACCAATTCATACCTATGAACCCTATTATTGACTTTCAAAGAAGACAGGGATAGAGAGCATGAGAATGAGTTAGTGCTGAAGGCATTTACTGCTCTATATTTACTAGTAGCAATGAGACAGGCAGCACTCTGCTAAGATCTAATCAGGAAATGTGATTGCAGATGCAGTTTCTTCTGTGTGTTTTCCCTTCTATCTAAATATGCTCCTACCCCAACTCTAAAAATAACATCTCAAAGAGGAGATAGCAGAAGTGTTTTTCAGATGTAACATGAACATGATTAATCAATATATACACTTTGCCTCAGCTTAAATTTCCTTTGGAAAAGACGTAAGATTTTGCTGCATAAAAGGGAAAAGTGCAAAGACACACCAAAAAATCATCTCTTTTTCAAGTGTCCTGACTTGCACTTTGCAGACCAAGATGTGTGATTGAAAGATCTTCATATTCTTGCCAGTCTCTGTGGGTTTTGTTATCACAGTTTTGGGAGCAGCACCATGTCCTTGCATTTTCCCCAGCATCGTAGAAGTTATCTCTATTGTACAAAAGATGAACCAAAGCAGAGGCACTGAAATTACTCTGGTAGTCTCTGGCACTAAAAAGTATTAAGCTGGGAGTCTCCTAACCCTGAAACACTTTCGCTTTTTTCTGTATCCTCTGCAACAGTGAGACAAGCATTGGCAGATGCAGGCAAGTATTTCATATACATCCTGTCTGGTTTTTTACCATGGGGGTTTGAGGTTCAGTTTCATTTGAAATTAAATACCAATAATTTGCTAGTCTACACAGAAGCTGTAATGGGCTGTTGGCAATCATATAGCTGAAAAGTGGGGAAGGTTTTTTTTTAAAATACACAATGTGATTATGAATTTTTCTTTGTAATATGAGGCACAGGTAAAAGCAGTGAGGCCAGTGTTAGGGAGCAAGTCATAGAATCATACAATCCCAGACTGGGTTGGATGGACAGGGGCCTTAAAGCTCATCGAGTTCCAACCCCCTGCCACAGACAGGGACATCTTCCACTAGAGCAGGTTGCTCCAAGCCCCTGTGTCCAACCTGGCCTTGAACACTGCCAGGGATGGGGCAGCCACAGCTTCTCTGGGCACCCTGTGCCAGCGCCTGAGCACCCTCACAGGGAAGAACTTCTTCCTAATGTCTCATCTCAATCTCCCCTCTGTCAGGTTAAAGGCATTCCCCCTTGTCCTGTCCCTACAGGCCCTTGTCAGAAGCCCCTCTCCAGTTTTCTTTTTGGCCCCTTTAGGCACTGGAAGCTGCTTTAAGGTCTCTCAGGAGCTAGCTGCTGGCAGCTTTGCATACGAGTACCTCAGTAACTGTAGAAAGTGTATTACTTCATCTTTATAGCTTTCATTTGTAGGAGAGAGCAGCCCAGCCCTGTGCTGCAGACACCTTCAACAACCTGAAAGGTTGGTGTCATCCCAGATCACTGGCAGAGGCTGAGTGATGAGTTAGAATCACAGAATCATAGAATAGGGTGGGTTGGAAGGGATCTTCAAAGCTCATCTAGTCCAATGCCCTGCTATGGGCAGGAACATTTCCAACTAGATCAGGTTGTCCAGAACCACATCCAGCCTGGCCTTGCATGTCTCCAAGGATGGGTTGTCCTACCTCATGGTGAATAGAGGACCCTAGTCCAATGGGAATGAGATCTTTTTCTCCTGTTGGGAGGTGGGAAAATAGATAAGATGATGTTTAGAGAAGGGAGGGCAACATGTAGCTCAGCCTTGTGTCATCCTTTCTTAGGATATCGTAGCCTTGCATTTGAAATGTTATTGCTTGTAGGGAATGAAGACACATCGATCAAAGCGAGCAGTGATCCCATCCCTTAGCTCTGAGTGCTGGTCAGGGGAGAGGAAGGAGGTGTAAGTCGTGTACCAACATGCGATAGATGAGCTAACTTCGAAACCTAAAATAAATCCACATGGTTTGTTGCTGGGAGTCTGTTTCCCAGCAATAAAAAGAAATAACCAGCCCATTTCTTCCAGTAATTTTGTTTCCTGCAAAATATGAACACTTCCATTTTGATTATTGCTATTGGGAAACATGTGTTATGTTTTATTTGATCCAAGATTGGCTGGAGCAGTCTGAAGCTGACTGCATTAAACTTCCGAGCGGTTTAACCACAGAAATTACAATCTTGGCTTTTCCCACAATGGCCATACTGGCAAATGCCACTTGCACATTTTTGTCACATATCAATAGAAATTTACAGCTGAAGAAAGGTTTAGGGGGGAAAAAAAAATCAATAGTTTTTCATGACTGCCTGAAGCTTTATGATTTGGCTCACTGGGTTGGTTAGAACTGTTTGCTGAAGCTATTCTGGTGGTAGCAAGAAGGTATAAATTACGTTTTTTGCAGCCAATATCCACATAGAATTGTTCTTCTAAGTCTAAGTAATACAAAATTATTTTGGAAGCCTCTACAATCATTCAGTACATCTTTCTGCGTTATTTTCTCCATGTTTGCATTTGTTATTTTGTACTTTCTGAAGCGAACCAAATCATTACCAACAGTAATATCCCTAAAAGAATTGCCCAAGGGAGTGCAGAGTAACAGTTGTTATGCGTAGTACTTCTTATGTCCACGTGTTTTACCATATTCTCTCTGGAAATATGTTTGGAGGTGTTTTGAGAGGTGAGGGGATAGTATCTGGATTACTAGATACGTAAGAAAGGAGGGCAAGTGGAGAGCAAGCCTTAATTTTATAATCTAATGCCCTTGATTCATAGGAAACCCTTTTAGGAGCAGGCTGTGTGGAAGGTGTTATAACATTGTAGTGTGTTGGTATTTCAATCATTAATGTGTTTTCAAAGATTTCTGAAGTCACCTTCATACTCTGCTGACCTGACCTTTTGTGTTACCGTCCCCTTTTACATGGCTTGTTCCCTAGGAACAAGGGAGAGGTGGAGTGGGGTCACTATTTTGTCAGGCAGGGCCCCAGAAAGGGGACCTAAGGGAACCTGAAAACTTCAGTAAATCTGGGGGCGGGTGATGGTGGGGGTAGGGGTGGGAAGAGCAGACTGTGTAGAAGCAGCATTTAAGATCTACGTACTCTTTTGGAAGGATTGTGGAGGCTGGTGGTGGGAATTGCTGAGTGGGATGCCTGGACTCGTTGGAGTGGAAAATACACTAGCCTGCAATGATACAGTGTGGGATAAGAGTAAAGTAACCACCTAAAAAAATCCTGAGTTAAGAGCGGCCCAGTGTGTGTGTGTGTGTCTGTTTTAATGACTCATTTAAGCTGTAAGCATGATGTAAAAGGGTTTCACTAGTAATTGGAATCTAGTTTATATTGTAGATCTATAATCAACAAATGGCCAGAAAAAACTTGCAGTTACAAATTGCAAATTAAATCTTGATGGCTAAAGGCCACTGCTGCTGCACTGCTCCCCATACACTGTTTGCTTCTGTGTTCAACAAACCTTAAGTCCATTGCCCAGCAGGGCTAGTAATGACAAAGAAGTTAAATACTCAGTATGGAAGGTTTACCCTAATATATTAGGTTTGGGGTATTTAAAGTATTAAATGCTTTATAGTTGCTTGTGGAAGGTTTACCCCAATGTATTAGGTTTTGGGTATACTTGACAGTATTAAGTGCTTTATAGTTGGTTATGGATTTTTTTTCCCCCATTTATTTACTTTTAGGTAAAGTTTTCAAACCAGCCCTCTCTAGTGGATCATAAGCTATCTCTGCATGCATTTCATCCTGAGGCTTCATAATGTTTCATCAATTTCTTGAACAAAACAATTGTTCCCAAGGAAAGCATGTTTATTTTTTCCTATTTTTATGCATCCCAGTTAGAAAGAGTCAAGCCAGAACCTTTACTTACTCAATAGCAATGCTAATAAATACATAAAGGTAAATAGAGTAAGCAGTGAGAGTTTTGTAGTTTCCAGCTGTGAATCCATGATGCCTTCCCAAATTCAGTCATTCTAACTGCGTGCCCGAGGGGGAGATTTCCCCCGCCCCCACCCCCTTTTTTTTTTTTCTTTTTGAGGAAATTAATCTTTTGAAATAATTGTGATGAGGATGCATGAGGAGGAACAGAATCCAGCTGCCCTCCCTTGGGGTGTATGTAGATAGACATCTAGCTGTGACAGTGCACAGCACAAGATTTCCTGGGTATTTACATAGCTTCTTAGAGAGGTTTGGCAGCCTGATTTTTCTCTTAATGCCACAGCTGCTCATCATATATGCATACCTGGGGTTGTCTGTGCTATATATCAGTCTCATTAATGACTGTGGAACATGCACACCCCTAGGTATTTTATTAAGTAGGCACGTTGCACAGTATTTTAGTTTACGGCTTCTTCTTTCATCTGCAGAGGACAAAGTTAAAAGAGCTGTGTCTGTGCTTCAGTCAAAGGCATGACAATTAGCTGTGTCAACATATCCAAGTTGACTTAAAGTTGTTCCCTTCAAAAAGTGGGAGAAGGAATAATGCAGCATAGGCTGACTGAATGTTTATGTGTCTGGAGATGCACCCCGTTCCTGGACTGGTTCAGCATCTGAACTAGGTTTAAATTCAGATTTAAGGGTGCTGGAGGGTCTGAGAACTGCCCAGATCTCACTGGTAGTGCTGTCTCTGCAAGAATCGTTTCAG
>NW_009910460.1:139196-148508 GCF_000696875.1 Nestor notabilis
AGGATGACAGCAGTAAAACCAGGAAACATCAATTTTAGTTCCTTAAAGCAGTTAGGTTGTACTCCAAACACATATACTGATTTCAGAAGATACCTTTTTTTATTTATTTTTTCCTTTGAAAAATAAAAATACAATTGAAGAGTTTGAATTGAGTTGTGGATCAATTGCTCTGTGGAGAGAAATGTGTTCACACACAGAAGTTAATGAATAAATTAAGCTGTCTGCCATAGAAGTTGACCCTAATTAAGGTCAATGCTTCTTGATAAGTAATTAATCAGGAATCCTTATTATAGTGTAGTCTCTCTGTTAGCCATAAACCCAGCATTATTTTATTTTTATGGTTAGAATAAGTCTCTTAATTGATAGTATTCTGCAGGAGGCAAACATCCATCAGCACTGAAACTGATACACCAAAGACATTTTAAATTAAAACAACGTTAGTTAAATTAGTCAAAGAACAAAACTGCAAAGCTCAAGAATATATATCTTCTGCAAACCTCACCCTTCTGTAATTTGTTGCTTATAAAGGAAAAAAGCATGTCACCTATCTTTGCCTGGAGGTGATTGCAAATGTTGTTATTTACCATTGCCATAGAATCCATGGTTGTCCTACTCTGCTCATCATCTTAGGACCTGAATGCCTTTTGCTAAGCAGTAATGGCAAATATTCATTATATTGTTTTGTATTTTTATCCCTCTATATGGAATGTGTGCAGTAGGATATTCTGTCTCACTTAGTCATTAATATATATGTATGCATGCATAAAACATATAAAATATGCAGAAATATATATAAGATATACAAGCATGCATACACAGAGGGATCTGCATGCAATATATAGATCATGATGTGTTTATATTGGTGAAAGAAGGTAGAAAAGGTTTTGATTGTCAGTACTTGTCTCTCTGCTTAAGTTTAGTTACTGAGTGTGGGATGCAGCACAGAAAATAATAATTATTATCTAGGAGCAGAGTAAATCCTCCAGTAATATAAGGAGCAGAGCTTAGTGGAAGAGCAGCTCCAGTGGATCCCTGGTTTGTGGAATGTTCTGTGCACTGGAGTTTGTGGGGTTTCTTCACAGCAGGATGGGCACAGTACTGGCACGATGCTCTGCCTGTGTGGTCCCTAGGATGTGCAGAGCTGAAAGAGGAAATGGGAGAATGCTTATTGGGGAGATCTGTCAATCACAAATGCCCTTTGCAATGGTGAACAAGCCAAGAAATCTGTTAGCAATTGCGCAGGCAAAGCAGAGGTGGCAAAAAGCTAGCTTCACTGCAGGGGAAAAAAATTGTGCATGATGTCCTTTAATGATACTGCTCCTTAATGAGACTATTTGTGGGCAAAGAACAATTTGGAAAAATAAAGAGATGAAAAAGAAACAGGGTTTGCTTTTTATAGCCCTAAATTTAGCGCAGAAGAATGTCTGAAAGGCTGTATATGTAGACAGCCATGCACACACACACCTATCTTGCCTGATGCAATGCTAAAGTCATTTTGAGTCTAATGCTCTTGAATAAGTTGCTCGAGAGCGGTTGGTTCACCCATGTGGAAACCTCACCTCTGTGATGCTAGCAATGTCAGCAAGATGCTGGGTTATCTGTTGCAGAGCACAGGGCATTTCAGACATAAGCTACCCAGAAGGCTATTCATGATGCAGAGCTTTTCCCCTGCTACTTTTTTAGGAAGTGCCAAGAGTGGGACTTGGTGCAACAGGTCCATGAATCCCCTTCCCAGTGACTCTGCTGCTGCTTTTTTTTCCTTTTCAGAGATGCCCATTCTCTTCCCTGACATCCTGCTGTTGCTTGCCAAGGCTTATCTGACCAAATAGCAGCAAAGCTATTCACAGCCTTCAGTAATCAAAGATTTGTATGTCGTAAGTCATAGATAAGGTTGCATTTTGGAGTGGCTGAGCTACAGGGAGGGGGATGTATTTGTAGGTTACCTGTTTATAGTGAGGGTCTTCATGTTTGTGTAATCCTGCCCCTTCCCTTTTTCTTCTTTCCTTCTCAGATAGTCCCTCATACTAAAGCTGTAGAAATATGAAAATGAAAACAGATGTCTGGTTTTCTACTAAGCTTTTTGCAGGAAAAGCTTGATCTTAGTAAAGCCAGAATTTTAATAAAAATAGTGCAAGCACATCGTTTGCATCCATGTCAGTCAAATATTTTACCATCACATCTCTTCCTCCCTGAAACATGTGAGAATAGTAGTAAGAGGCAGAAGCTCTGAAATACTGAGAAGTAAGTCTAATGAGAGATGCCCTGGTTTTAGCATGACACTGTTTCTAAAGCGACCTTGACTTCAGTGGAGTTACTTCTGACTTTTAACTTGCAGAGGCAAATATTTGCCAGGTATATAAAAAAGCACAGAAAGTAGAAGCACTAAGGGCAGACATCACGAGTACACAGTGAGTGAGGTAAGAGTAATGCCCTAAAAAGTTCACTGTTGGTTGCCTAACAGACCCCTTTTGCAAAGTGGTAATTTCCAGGAGTAGTAAAAGTCTATTCTAAAATACTTATTCTAAAGTAAAGTAAGAAGTGAGGAACTTGTAACTAAAAGGATGACCATGTAGATGAGGCCCTCAGTGATGTGGTTTAGTGGTGGTCTTGGCAGTCTTGGGTAATGGTTGGACTTGATCTTGAAGGTCTTTTCCAACCTAGTTGATTTTATGATTCCATGATTCTATGACATTGTTCCACTCCCTTGTGCAGTTTGATGATAATGATGCATTTTGCAGTTTTGGCTGTTAAAGGCTGTTGCGCTACATGTTGCAAAGCAAGTATTTATATTTACTGTTAAGGATTTTTTAAATACCATTGTGTTCATGAACACAAATAATACATTTGGACATCATTCAAGCCTGAAGCTGATCATTCCAGAGTAGACAACATTCATGACTGTTCCCTGCTTTGCAGAGGCATTCAGAGCCTGACAATACTGAGCTCTTGTTGTATGCAAAGCTCCCTTGCTGTGGCTTAAATTCTGTTTTGATTTTGTCTGATTTGCTTGGTGTTAGCCTTTTCAAGTATCTGGCAGGTTTCTTCTAAACACAGCTAACTTTATTTGCAAGCTTCCTGCCTTTTGACTATTGTATTGTTGAATGTGCTTGTGCTATTTTGCAGTGCTTCCTTCAGTGTTTTCTTCCTTATAGAAGCTGTTTAGCAACACTAATGATTTCCTGTATGCAGCCCTTTTATTACTTTGTGGCACTTCTCTTCCACAGGGTGGATTTTGCTTTGTTTTGGTTTGGTTTTTAAGATGCCAAAGCAATGTCATTCAAACCTAGGGGGCTGTTAGCAGCAGTAACAGAACATAAAGGTAGCAATCAGATTTTGCTTTCCTCTTTCGGCTACCCATTGGATTTCACAGTCCAGTCAACTAGCACTGTTTGATCACTTCATGTGCTACATGTATTCAGCGTAAGAATTTTCTACGTGCTCTGCAGCACTAAGTGATCAAAAGAAGTGAGATCCTCTGTTGTAGCACTGATAATAGGCTACTCTGCACTGCGTATCTCAGCACAGCACGCAGGGAAATTGTCAAATTGGTTCTGATTCTGAAAGATCTTCAAGGGGAAGAAAGGTAAGATAAAGGAAACTACAACCATTGAAGAAAATATACACGGTATTAAAGCTTGCCATAGGACGACTCTACACTTGATGATAAGGGAAAGAAAGCTGGCAAGAGAACTTGCCTTTCTGCAGGGAGCCCAAGCCCAGCCTGTGGTATATTGTAGCTCTGCTGTCTGGTAATAGCATAGCTACACTTCCTTGTGCGAGGTCTTTCACTTCAGTTGTACATTCATCTCATAGAACAGTCATCGCTTCTTTTTATTTCTTTGTGGGTTTTATTGTTTTGCTTCTGCTTAACTACTTAGCAGACACGAGTTGTTTCAGATAGACAAGTTTCTGATGTGAGAATATGGTGTTTTCTTCATTTTACAAATAGGAAGCAAAAATATCCATCTAGGTCCACTATTCAGATGCCCAGCTTTTAAATCACTTGATGGGTTGGTTTTGTTTTCTTTTAGTTTTCTTCCATCTAAGTCTATATGAATAAGAAGTACTTAGCAGACAAGATGTATTAGGAACAGGTTGTTGCCAATTGGAGACCCCAAAGCAAGAGAAGAAGGGTTAGGAAATAATTCTGGAACTACGTTTGTATGCGGGTGATCAGAACAATAAGGGAATGTAAAGTCTGCATTTAAACAGTGTTTACAAAGTAGTTTTTCAAGTGTTTGTGGTAGGCATCTGGAAATATTCAAGGTTGTAAAGGAAGTTTATCAAAGGCATGAATGGCATGTAGGTGTTCAGTTTTCATTAAAGCGCAATAGGAGCTGGGTGTCGAATACCCTTTTTGGTTTTTAGTAAGTCCCTACAGGTTTTTAATATGAAAAGTTCTTTGACCCTGATTCTCAAAAATTTATTACTTGTGTTTCCATGAGCCTGTGTTGATTATATGGCTATTAATCATTTGGCATGAATGCCTGCTTGAGAATTTGCTGATTCTTTGCTTCTGGTCCCAGTTATACTTCCTACTGACTCTGACTTTGGTTTTGTTTCAGACACACACAAATTATCAGAAGAGTTCTGTGAAGCCTTTCTAAGCACAGAAATCAATACCCTTAAACCAGCACCATTTCCAGAGTGGATTAGATTGTACTGATACCAAGGTGCTACTTGTTTGGGTTTTTTTCCTAGGAGTAGCTTTATATCTCTGGATGTCTGTATCCAGTCCCAGGAACTCTTATTTTAATCATCTTTGTATAAAAACATTATAAAAAAGTGGAAATTGAGCCTAATTTTCGAATCTCACTGTGCTCATCTGGAAACATATGTTGATGCATGTGTGGGAAGGAGCAGTGTTTGCCGTTTTTTGGATAGCTGGAGCTCCCAATGAGTATGCTATTCTGTAGGCTGGGAATACTGTATTTCAGGTACACAAGCTCCGAGGTGTCTGCCTATGTGGAAAACAAGTGTGCAAGAGCAAAGTCAAGGCGTACGAGTTACCTTAGCCAGTAGTGAAAAGACTTTCTTTTCCTTCAAGATAGGCTCTGTTTGGTGTGATCGGCATCTGTAGTCACATCAGCCCATCTATGTTATCTCACCACAACTGGGAATCCTTGGTGAAACACTAGCAAGGTCAAGACATTCCTGTGCAACACGCTGTTTTGACAGAAAATACCACATTAAGGACTGACTACTTGAATTGTTCTTTAGTGCATTTTTTCTTGGAAAAATTTAATTTTGTGTACTGTAGTAACGATGCTGAGTGGATAATAAGATGCAGCATGCTGCTGCTGCGGGCATACACCATATGTCTTCCACAACTATTGCATTTTAGGGGGCTGGTTGTTAGGGTAATTGTATCATCTCAGGAATTCATCATCAGAGTAACTTGAAGTAATACAGCTATGATATATAGCAGTGAGAATTCCGGTGTTTAAACAGGAAAACTGCAGTCTGAGAGCCAAAGTGTCAGAATTGTAGATTTATAAATATTTCTATGTTTTCTGCTTGCTGAGCTTTATGTGTAAATCAAATTGCTGTAACAGCACTTAAAGGAGACTGCGAGGATAATTATTTTAAAGCAGAACGTGATACAAGTCATTATTTTATAGCAGTAAAGAGTAGTTACTTTTTCCTGCCCTGAAACACTGGGACTCTGAAGGCTTCTGTGATACCTTCTCTCCAGGCTTTTTGTTCTGTGGTTGCATATATGGTGTTTTGTGACATAAAAGATTGTTTTAAGTCATGTGTCACTTCTTCCACTTAGTGAGCCCCTTAGGTAGCTTTTATTTTCAGGTATGCCTCAGTTCTAAATTAGTGTGATGCTGAGCCCACATTTCACTTCTCTCTTTAAAGGGTCATTGGTTTAAGTCTGGAAGCTGCGTAATTTTTATACAGCAACATTTAAAAGTGCAGTAGCTCTGGTAGCATCTCTATGTATTTGCATCCGTAATACTGTTATAGTGACGGTGCTATTTCTTATATGTCAACCAGGGGCATCTGGTGAACAATGAATTTTTATTATTCCTGTATTGATTTAGAAAATCTAGAGAATTTAAAGGCATGAAATGGGTCATTTAAAGGTTTATGAAATGATCTTACAGCGCTTCTGAGTAAAACTCAAGGGCAAAATAGGTTGCAAATTCTCTCTCCATCTCTCTTTAACAAAAGCCATGAAACGACTGATTAACGATCCCAAAACTAGGGGAGGAAAGAAAAGGTTTGTTGCTGTATGTTTATGATTAAAGATCTGTTTTTAAAGTGCCTAGTACTGTCTCTGGGAAGGATCTTGGTGTAGATGAGAAAGGTGTGCTTGGGTCTGCACTTGGGTGGGCACACACAGATGCTACAGGCAATGCTGGTATCATCTGTGGCCCTGCAGACAACATTTTTCCTCTCTGAACAGTATGAATAGTGGCTTAGTGTCGTGTTAGGCAGGATTCTCCATGTCCAGGGTTGCATTTCAAATTGATGTGGGCAAATGGGTACCACAGACCTGACTCTGCTTCTCACAGGAATCCAAGGGTCGCATTTGGATTCCAGCCACCACTCAAGCTAAGTAATGATATCCTTTAAGTCATCAAAAAACTTTCTGAACACAAGCGTGTTGTGTAGCGGAGGCTTAAAAGGAGTAGTCAGCTGTAGATAAAGTCTTATAGAGCACTTTGGAATTACGTATTGACAGTTCATCCCTGTGGGCCCACTTCTTGGGGACCAGGAGGCTCTCAAGTAAAAGAGAAGAAATCTTTCTGTAAGCAGGTCCAATGAGAAGCAGGCAAAATTGCTAGGAGACTGGCTTGAGAGGAAGGCCACTTCGCTGCATGTTGCTCAGATTTGATACAAGGGTCATGAAATCAGTGTCACTTGCCCAGAGTATCACAACTCCAGCTGAAAAAAAAAATCAAGCATTTAGTTTAAAATCACAGGATTTAACATGATATTCGGTTCTTTCTATTCACCTGCCAGTGCAGTGGCCTGCAAGGCTTTGGGTTTTAAGCTTTTCTGTACAATTATCAGAACTAGAAGCTTGGTTTAAAATGAAAAGTGGGATTTTGTGAAAAGAGAAAAGTAAGGGCTATAAACTGAAGAGGGTAGATTTAGATTAGATATAAGGAAGAAATTCTTCCCTGTGAGGGTGCTGAGGCGCTGGCACAGGGTGCCCAGAGAAGCTGTGACTGCCCCATCCCTGGCAGTGTTCAAGGCCAGGTTGGACACAGGGGCTTGGAGCAACCTGCTCTAGTGGAAGGGGTCCCTGCCCATGGCTGCGGGGTGTAACTGGATGAGCTTTAAGGTACCTTCCAATCCAAACCATGCTATGATAGGGTGATTTTTCTCATAACCAAAGGTCTACAGATCGGTGGATTTAAGAAATAAGCTAGTATCAGGAAAGTTGTAAATAAATGGTGAGCACTGGCAGGAAGAAACATTGGGATTCAGTCTCCTCACTAGACAACCGGGAAAGGGAGAAGTTTATTTTGTTGCAGTTTTGTTGGTTTGTTTGGGTTTTTTTTTCCTTCCATACGGTAGGCACATATTCCCAGCTTTAGGGAAAAGAAAGAGAAACCAAAAACTTTGAAGCTTGTCACATGCCAGTCTATCAAAGACTGAATAACAGGTGGATGTACTATCAGATGTCAGCAAAACTCGTTGCATCCTTGCTGAAGTGCCTGCCTATGGCTGGTAACTGCCTGCTGGAGCTCTATTTGAGTTTTCAAGCCCCTCCTACGTTTTCTACAGAATTTCAACACTGATAATGCTGAAATCTGTAATCCATCCCTGAAAATGGTTACTTATCTGAATTCATGAAGGGGCACAAAACCTGACTGTAAGTATTCAAGATGAGGGATAACAGGAGAATGCCTGTTCCTGTGGTGTATAGTCCTGCAGTTAACTAAAAAGCAGAAATGTTTGATTGCTGTTGGTAAATATTAGGTTGAATATTTTATCATTTCTCATAGAGAAATGCAGTAACAAAAAATTAAAACATCATCTGTGATGTTAGATTAATGATGTAAAGCCTTGAAAGTATGAAATCCCCATATCCAGAAAGTCAAGTCCTTTCACTGGGATAGAAAAGATGTATTCATTCAAAGAACTCTTCCCAGATGTTTTATATTTTCTGTGTCTTTCCCACATGTTTCGTCTGAAAGGTAGTAAATGGTAGTAAGAAATATTGATGAATTATTAGGCTAAAATATACATAGTGAATTAATCTTGGAGTTCAAATGTGCCCTCTGTCATTATATATACCTCCCCTTACTTCCTGAAGCAAACAGCACAATTTTTACATATGCAATTCCCTATAGGATTCAGAAAACCATAAATTATTTAATTATTTTACATACATTCCTGTAATATATGTTATGGGTCTTCAGTTACATTTGAGTGAAAATTATGTCATATAAGAAAACTCAAGAAACTTATTCTTCAATAAAATCAAAGTAAACCTTCAGTTAGTTTTAAGACTTTGTTATCACATCCATGGGAAAGTTGTACCTCAGGGACTGTTGCTATAAGATGCAAGCTGGCACACTCAAATTGTTTTTTCTCTATTTGTTAACCTCTGGGAGTCATGGTATTATTACTTTTCTTTGAAAGTGGTTAGAGGTTGAAAGTATTATGAGCTTAGCTTGTCTGTGGTCTCTTCTAAAACTACTGTTGTGCCAAATTTGCTCAGGCTCATGTTTGACTGATTCCAGAATTATTACTACAGAGAGCCGTAAAACCTTGCTGATGCTATAGGAAATATCATTATTCTGGAGATATATATATATATATATTTTATACCAGCATACATTTTACTGCATTTGGAGTTGGCAGACTGGTAGCACTGAACTAGGGTCCAACAGGGAACAAATTGCACTGTCAGCTTCTGGCTTGATTTGCATTTCACATTTCTCGCTTGGTTCTTGGGTTTATCAGCATTCTTGGTGCTTCATCAGAAGCCCGGTAAAGCCAAGCTACAAGTATTTAGAGCACACAATTCATAAAACATGCTTGAAAAATATTTCACTGGAGTTGCTAGATTACAATAGTATCTGCCAGTGCTTTGGGAGACAAAATATTTTGAAGTTATTGGTCTACACATACATGCATGTACACACACATCTATGCTGTCTGAGCAGTCAAAACTTCACTTCTTTCCGAGCACATTAGGCATGTAGGATTTGAGCTAAACATAGAATTGCAGACTGGTTTGGGTAGGAAGGGACCTTAAAGCTCATGCAGTTCCAACCCCCTGCCATGGGCAGGGACACCTTCCCCTAGAGCAGGTTGCTCCAAGCCCTGTCTAACCTGGCCCCT
>NW_009910460.1:148528-151157 GCF_000696875.1 Nestor notabilis
TTGTCCCACCCGGCCCTTGAACACTGCCAGGGAGGGGCCAGCCACAGCTTCTCTGGGCACCCTGTGCCAGGGCCTCAGCACCCTCACAGGGAAGAATTTCTTCATAGAGTCTCATCTAAATCTCCCAGATGAGGTTTAAATCCATTCCCCCTTGTCCTGTTCCTACAGGCCCCTGTCCAAAGCCCCTCTCCAGATTTCTTGTCAGCCCCTTTAGGCACTGGAAGCTGCTCTAAGGTCTCCCCTTAAGGAGCCTTCTCTTCCCCAGACTAATCAAACCCAGCTCTCTCGGCCAGTGTCCATAGCAGAGCTGCTCCAGCCCTCAGAGCATCTCTGTGGCCTCCTCTGGACTCACTCCAACAGCTCCACATCTCTCTCGTGTTGTTGCCCCAGAGCTGGACACAGGACTGCAGAGGGGGTCTCACCAGAATGAAGCAGAGGGGGAGAATCCCCTCCCTCGACCTGCTGGTCACGCTGCTGCTGATGCAGCCCAGGACATGGTTGGTGTGTAAAAACATGTATATGTAAAAAAACATTTATAAAAACACGTATTTCATGTTTTTATCCAACTACTTTGAAGCCATTAACACCTTTATCCTTACTCTGTGAGCTTGGACTCCTACAAATGGCTGGATAGTAGAGGTTAAACTGTAGTCAAAGCCTACATTGCGTGTTGTAGTAGCTGTAGGTGTGCTTTAGGTAACACCAAATGAGCTTTTTTGTCTGTGCGGGTACACTGGCCTCAGAAACAGGAGAGGTACATAGCCAAAGCGCCTCCAAAACAAAAGTTTAGCTTTTCTGAAGAGCTGCTGGTTGGGGTTCAAAGTGTCGTATAAGTGAATTGGAGGCCCTTGCACTGCTTTGTCCGAGGAAGCGGTGGTGGTGATGTGATGGTTGGAGCAGTATTCATAGCACCTTCTCATTTGAAGTTCAAAATGATTTGCAGAGCCAGAGAATAACATTCATGCTACTTCTTGAGGTGCTTCACTTTTCTGAAGGTGTGTCCTTTCCTCTGGCCACTCTTGGCAATAACAAAGGAGAGTCTCCAGTCTCCTACATGTCTCCACTCTGTTATTGTGGCCTTCCCAGTTCAGATTAGATAAAGGCACAGCAGGAAAAGGAATTTATTTCATTGCTATGTTCTCTCACAACTGCGTGACACTGAAGGAAAATAAAACAGAGGCTAAGAACCGTAAACAGTGTGGTGGACTTCAATGGGCTTTCTGTACAGAGCTGATTTTATCAGGGGAGCTTCGAAATGGTCATTTTTGCTGGTGGGCAAACATAACCTCTTAGAATTATGAGCCTGAAATGCTGTGCTATTTCAGGTCACTGGCAAGGATATAACATCATTCAAAAGTAATGTTGGCTTACTGCGGTACTTATTAATGCACAAGTATTTCTATAGTGCCCATCATGAGAATGCTGAAGAGGGAACCTCTTACTCAGCATGTCTGAGGCTGTTTCTGATAGGAATAAGATTATTATGAATGAACAAGTGATAAAGGAAAACATATACTATTGTACTATGCAACTGAGGCTGGCAAAGTGGAAATAGTAATTTAGTATGCCTCAGTTTTATCAGTCTCTTCCCTGTCCGTGCTGCCGTGATCCACAAAAACTGCATGTGCACATGGTCTTCACCAATGGCAAAGAAAAATTATGCGACTTACGTTATCTTGCAGTGAAGGAGGAGTACAGTGAGTCAAACTACTGCATGGTTATGCAAGGACTGAAAAGAAAAACACTTTTACATTCAGAGATGCTTATTGTGGTGACTGTCAGGTCTTTGCATTATGTTTTATTTTATTAGGAAAAGTTTCTTCACAGAGAGGGTGCTCAGGTATTGGAACAGGCTTCCCGGGAAAGTGGCGGAATCACCATCCCTGGAAGTGTTCAAAACCTGTGTAGACGAGGCCCTTAGTGACATGGGTTAGTGGTGGCCTTGGCAGCGCTGGGGGAGCGGTTGGACTGGATGATCTTGAAGGTCGTTTCCAACCTGGTTGATTCTATGATTTTGTGGTTCTAAAGGGCTATGCACAATGGGATTGTGGTCCATAGCATGTTTAGCATGATGTTCGGAAGTTAAACTTAAATATGGATGCAATCATAAGGAAGACTTGAACTTGAAACACAGATTTTCTTCCTTGTTTTATGGGAGGTTGTATAATTGCCCACAAGTACTGAAGAAGTGTGAAAAAAATGAAATGGATCCTTTAAAAATGGAGGTTTGCATCTTCTTAGCTACACTAATATGTTAGAAATAGGCTCCCCAAAAATCACTATGGTGTGTTACCAACTATGAGGGTGATGCTCTTTGCTGTCGAAGCTGCATGCTTGGTGTCTGTGCGCGGTATTTCTGTACAAATGGAGGGAACTCAGAAACTTGCTTTTTTTCACTAAATATATATATATGTTTATCAAGCAAGGCTAAAGCTCTGCCTATAGGTCGGTGAAGGATTCATTTCATCTGCCCATACCTGGCCATTTACAAATGGTAACTTGGTTAATGATTGCAGCTTCATATTCGCTTATTTTGGAAAAGCTGCTGGTGTATTTGCCTTTTATGCTGCTTATCCTTTGCACTCAGAGGTGTTTTTCCTTTCCGTGTAATTTTTTTATCTAAAATAAT
>NW_009910461.1:0-9369 GCF_000696875.1 Nestor notabilis
TATATTTATTATTTTTATATATTAAGAAGATATCTTCACAGTCAGAAGGACTAGAAAAACTTAGGTTCTGTCCAAAACTTTCTAACCTCTAGAAAGCATCTTCATGACCTTAAAGTCAAAAAGGGTTAAAAAGTACAAATACGTAAAGAAAAATCAGTGCAGTTTTCAGAGATTATTTTAAATGATATACTGAAATCTGTAACTTCACGCAGCACTTCAGCAGTGCTTCTACTAGCACAAACATTAGTGACTGTATCCAAAATATATCTTAAATAAGAAATTCAACATGAAATTACAAGTTTACAAACATCTTACCTGGATCTATTTGAGGCAAGTAATATAAAAGAACAGCTAGCTATTTTTTCTCTCACTACTTTATTCGGCATTATGCAAGAATAATTTCCCTAGATTATCATGATTAAGCAACACAGATTGTACTTTTGCTTTAGCAATAAATATTTTCACATTTCCATTTGCACCAATAAGTAGCTCAAGAAATACTTACATTCTTCTCACTGTGACATGTAAAAGCTGTAATGAGAGTAAAACAAATTGCTGGGATCAGTTTTCAGAGCAATAAAAGTGACAATATTATTAAATAAAAAGTACAGTTTTCTAGTAGCACTTACAGAAATACAGATGAAAATTTTGAAAGGCTACTCAGGGTTTTGGGTGCCTAATTTGCACAATTGTAAAGAGACATGAACAATCAGTCTCCCATTTTGAAAATGCACACTTACTAGATAGATATCTCAGCTCTGCACATCCAAAACTGGTATTATAAAACAATGAGAACTACCAATAATCCTGACCCTATACTGTGTATTACTTCTACATAATATTCTAATGTGAACAAACAAAAAACAATACAACAACAACAAAAATGTTTATTGGTATATTTTATTAATTAATATAATATAAAGATTGGAGAAAAGGTATTCCCCTTATCAAATTCATCCTGTCCACCTGTTTTTCTAAGGCTCGTGTTGTAATAAGTATAGGTTTGTTGTTGAAAATATACTTGTTCACTTAGCGAAAGTTATTATGAAGCATATTATCAAAAAGGTAATTGATCTACTTGCTTTTTCTTATCTTTTCCCTTTTCCTATATTCTTCACTGATCACCATAGAAAATGGTAGAAATTGTTATTTCTTTTGATATATATGGTCAACCAAAATATGCACTCTTCCAAGAGAAGCAGCTGATAACAAAATCAGGCACTATTCTTTATTTACAGAAAATACGTTGCTTTTTGCATGACAAAATTAATGCCAAAGGAGCAGAGAGACTTTTTCTTGGCTTAGAGATGCAGGTCTTTTCAGCCGACCCCTTGCCAAAAGCTTTACTTTCTCATTTTTCCTCAAGACCACACTGTAAGAGCTTTCTCTCTGCACCCCTGTTGGGCTTAGCTTCCTCTCTGTTTCACAGAAAACTGGCTTCACATCAGTTCCTTGTGTCTATATTTTTTACAAAATCCTTGAAGAAAAACATCCAACTGAATGATCTGGCTCATTGTCCAGATTTCCGTAGGGGTAACGGTTTTCTGTTATTTACCAGAATGGCATTTCATTTTTCCTTTATCTACTCTAAATAAAAGGTTGTTTACAAAAGGTAGTTCAATGCATCCACATCCTCTCTCCTCCTCCCCCAATATTAATTTCATCCTTTGCCTTCATAGGGAAAAAAAAAAAAGCAATTTCCCCTATGATGTGATGAGAAAGAAAGCGAGGATTTCCATATGATACAAATTAAATACAGATGTAATTGCATGAGGTTTTTTCATATCAGGGCAATTTTTACCTAAACCCAAACTGGTTTTGTGGCCATCCAAATCTGCCTCACTGCTCCCCACCCAATTTGCTTTCAACCACCCAGGATGGGCATCTTTCACTGAGCCCCCAAGGAATGTCTGTTGTGCTGCGAATTCTGCTGACTGAGACAGGTCTTACTCATTTTGTTCTAAGGGAAAATTCATCTCTGTCACAGGAGTATCCTGCCATCAGTCTGTGGCAAGAACTCACATTGACATCAATGGGAGCTTCTCATGCATTGTGCAGGTAGGGTATCATCATCATAATTTATTAAATACTATTGGAGTCCCAGACCTAGATCATTAAAAGTTACAGTCAAGATGCAGTCAGTATAAAATTGGTGATTCTTTAGGAGTGGTGGTATTTTCTTTTATTTCCTGTTTCTTTCCTATGTTTCCACTAAATTTGACATGAGAAGTAGGTGGTTTCTTGCTTTAACATTAGTCTAAGCATGACTGTGAACTACTGAAACTATCTGGGCTACCAACTAGAAAAAGTGTATTATAACGAGCCCCCTAGAGGAGGACCTGCCGAATTAGTCCTGTGTTGGTATCTGTACTTGTTTGGTAGTGATAAAAATTTATAATTTGTCTTGTGTCTCTCATATTTACCTCTACTAAGATTATGCGTTATTCTGATCAACCCACCAAAGTTTTCCAAGACAACCAGATTGAGTCAACATTTATTTTATTAATCTCATAAAATTTATCCACCACGTCCTCTTGTACAAATCGTGTTTTTTCTTCTTCATGTGTTTTTTTCCTCCTTCCATTTAAAAAACAAATTGGTCTGTGAAGCTCCTGATTCATCCTCAGTTTTTTGTGCTTTACTTTATCTGCCTTGGTGATCACAGGACTTGACTGAGGTGCAGATGACAGCTCGTGATGTGAAATTATTTCAGGCTGTTTAGTCCAGAAATTAGTCTCCCGAAGCACCAAGCTGTTGCAGAGTCTTAGCACATTGCTTTTGATCCAGACAGATCTACTTTTTCTTGTCCTGTTATTAATGAGGAAAACCAGACCTGAAGCCTTATTTTCTGCTATTGATCACATTTTACACCACAAATCACTCCTCATGCACAATCCTTCAGCTGCCTCCTGCGAGGAATTCAGCGAGTATAGAGTGAATTTCTAATCAGCTGCGACTGTTCAGCGCTACGGCTGGTAATTATTCTACCAGTGCCTGTATCTGCGAGTGTTACACATTTGTATTTGCTTCTTGCTGAGATCACACAGTTGGGAAAGCAATCATGCTCCATTTCTCCTGGTTTTGACTCTTGGCCCATATGGCTGCTTGTGGACAGTCTTTCAGCACTTTGCTTCATTATAGCTAACATGGTTAATGACTCTTTGCTTTCTGCAAGTCTCCTAATCTGCTGAAATTTGCAGCTGTGCTTTGTTAGCAGTGAAGTCTTTCCCTCTCTTACACTGCAGATTTTTGTTCTACCTAGTGATAACTGGACTAGCACTCTTTTTTGAGATGTGAAGAAGGGCAAGACAAAGCAAGTGGTTGCCCTTTTGCTACCAGCAAATTTATCTGGGAATGGATTATACGAGAGGTTTCAGTCTGGCTTCAGGGAGTACCATAGTCCTGGGATTGCTTTACTTAAGGTCACAAATGATTTATCACCAGCTGCTGATTCAAGTTAAATTACAGTACTCCTGCTGATGGATCTTTCTGCTGCTTTTGATACAGTAGATCTTGGAACTTTGCTGAATTGCGTGAAGCAATTGATGGTGTATTATCAGGTTGTAACTTGGCAATTGTGGATCAAGTTCTGCCTCGCTGGTCACATTGCTCCTTGGAATATAATATCCTGTAATTGTCTCTTTTTTTTTTTTTTATTTGCTACAGATGTGGACAGAATTCTCTAGCAGCATAATACTAATTTTCACTGCAACACAAACAACATATAGATGTATTTGTCTTTTACAGTTTAGCTTCTTGCTGCAGTTTGGACAACATCAGTTTGTTTTACCAAAGCATGATCTTGGGTGGTCACAAATGTTTTGAAACCAAACTGAGATAAAAAAATAATTGCTTTTGGCAAATCCTCTCTGTGTACTAGGTGGTTCTTCCTAGACAATCAAAACTAACTATGTATATATAAAGTATGCATCTGGAGCTGGTCAGAACATTTCCATCAAATGTAATCTCATAAAAACATGCTGCTTTGTCAGAGCCAAAACATTTTGCAGAAAGCACATCTGTTTTGGTGAAGTTTTAATCAGGGAGGTATTCAAGATTCAAAGCTGTTGGTCACTTTTGATGGCAGAGACAGAGAAAGCATGCAGTCCAGTTTGAAAACCCAAGATTTTTCATCTCAAATTAATCATTTCAGAAAATCATTCAAGAAGTTCTGGATTTGTACCCATGAAAATGAAAACAAAGTTGACACCACAAAAGCTGCCATGAAAAAGAATTAGCATCCTCTGAAAGGGATGCTCAGAAAAGCTGTATATGCATCATCACATCAGCTGTGCAGTCCTTCTCCACAGAGCACCACATGTAGTTACAGTGAGTTGAGAAGCTGGAAGACTGGAACAGAGTGGGGGTCTGACATGATAAATTGGCAGCTTGTCACTGGTCTTTCACTGCCTTAGAAATTGCAACTAACAGGAACATGTGCTTTATGATAAGAAGTTCAGGGAAAACCACCTTCTTTTTCTTTTCTGGAAAAAAATAAATAAATATATCCTGGTCAGAGAAAAGATAAAGATTCAAAATTTAGCATTTTCCAGAAATTAAGATTTTGAGTAAAATTATGTCATCAATCAATATGCACAAGTACTCACAAATTTTAAATTTGTTTTTGATATTCTGGAGATTTTTAACTGCTTAATAGTTTTAAAACTTGTCATTAAAAAGTTTTAAGTGAGAGAAATCAGCATATAAAATTGCTTAATCTCTCAAATTCTCTACCAGCCTTTACAAACTGCTATCCTTTAACATTTATTCTTACATGCTTTCCTGTTTCCTAATCTAATGGGGAAGCCCAGTTGAATTCTGTCTAAGAGAACTAATAGACACTTGTCTTCAGGAGGACAGTCTGGCCATGACTCATTTCCCCAAGCTCTGGACAAACAGGACTCTTCAGACACATTTCTGTTTCTGCTGCTCCTCACGGAGCCCACCTGGCTAAGCCTGTTGGTCACCCCAGGAAGCACACCACTCTCCCCAGGTCCTGCAGCCCCAGACATCGACCTCATGAATCCATGTGCCGGGGCCAAGCACCACAGGGTGCCAGGAATGCGCAGCACTGCAGTGCTTCAGAAGCTGCAGCTCCATGTCTGGAAACCCAGCACCATCTGTTTCAATAGACCTCTGAGATCTTCAGGTCAAGTGCTCACCTTCAAGCAGAGGAGTATGTCTGCTTCCAAGTGTTCTAGGTAGATTTATCTCCTTTAGAAATGGCAGGGAGTGCTTTTAGCAAGGCCACTTCAAGATCAGCCAGCAAACAAGAGACCTGCACAGCAGACAAAGGTGAACTTGATCGCACTTGAAACTGCAGAGCTGATTGCTTCCCCAGACCAGTGCACATTCTTGAGGCATGGGCATACAGGCAGATGTCCCTTTGCCCCCAGGCTGGGTCAGTTCCCTATGGGAAACTGAGGCACTGCCCTTGTAAGACACAAGGGCATGTTGAAAGAAGGGCAGAAAACTCCCTTGGTCCCCATCCTGCCCCTTCCCCAGGCTGAGTATAAAGCATGCAGGTGATTTGCTTTGTCATAAACTGCTTGGTAACAGATATATTTGTATATGAGATTAAATCACATAAAATAATTGCCATTTGGAGTGTGTCACACAACACACAGCAACAGGCTGCTTGGGCAAAAAGGTCTCAATAATTTGGTAAAACAAAGATTGCAGAAAAATGGAAAAATATTTTTTTCTTTACCTGCACACCACCCCCACATAGCTGCTGATGGCCACCAAATGCACAGTTCTGCTTTGCATTAGCCACAGTCTATGGGGTCAACTGGTTGTCACACACTGGGAAAACATTGCAGATGCCTCGTTATAACTCGGTGCAGTCACACTAGTAGTGTGCCACTAATCACCATTTATTCCCATTTCTCAGCAGCTGATCTGGATGAGAAACATGAAAAACAAACTAAAAGAAATTGCATTAAAATGATTGAATAAAATGATCAGTAAATTCATAAAGCCATTAAAACATTGCAGGGGAAATATCACTAATGCATTTTTTTAAATTGTTGCGGTGGCTTTATTCTTTACTTTCTCTTGACTGTTGCACAGTCCTGAAGATCCTCATGTTCTTCTTCTGGTTGTATACCAGGTGCTGCAGAGACCATGGTTATTTTTAGGTCACTTACTTGATATCAATCACTTCCTTCTTGTAGATCCAGAAAACACTGCTCACACATACTACACTATGAAATGTAGCAAGTACCAATAGCAATGCGCTACACTTAACTAACAAGTATTCGTATGCTACTTTACAATGTTTAAGTAAGCATAGCTTAAATAAACACAAGCTGTTTAGGGGAACAGCCCAGCCATACTAGGTTTATTGTAAATACTATAACCATAATAATAGCCCAGAATGTTTTGGAAATTAAAACCTCCCTTCTTATACAACATTTAAAACTCATTCTGTAGCAGGCTGAATATGTGCTTTCTTTTGTGAAAAAACAAAGGAGTTAAAATCTAAATTAGTGAAACAGCATCTATGAACTTAACTGTGACATGAGATGACATGAGATGAATCAGTGGGAAACCTTTTTATTGGAGATAATTACTTATCCACCAAGTACACATTTGTTATAGTAGGTATATTTTCCCTATATACAACCTTAGTCTTTCTACATAATGGGAATAATTAGTATCAGGATGCATGGGGTTAGTCTTGCCAAAGGCTGGGCACAGAGCTGCACAAGTAGAATTATTCGAGTATTCAAGATTTCACAACTTTCTTATTGTTAGATACTATATCGTATTTCAGCAGCAAAGCTCACACCTTGTACCCTACATTACCCCATCTTCCCAAACAGTTTGGTTTTTAGTACTGGGTAGATTTGGTTATTTTGACTCCAGACCATCTGAGTTACCCAGTTTGGTGCACAGAACCATAGACATTTACTAACACAACTGAGGGGGCAGTAAATTGGTCATGGATGTTGGGAACTTTCAAGGCAGTTTTGCTGCCAAAGACAACAAAGACAACATAGTGACAACCTCTCACTTCAAACCATGTGAGACGCCAGCAGAGGTTGCCCAGAGAAGTTTTGGATGCCCCACCCTTGGAAGTGTTCAAGGCCAGGTTGGACAGGCTTTTGAGCAACCTGGTCTAGCAAAGGTGTCCCTGCACATGGCAGGGGGTTGGAACTAGATGATCTTTAAGGTCCCTTTCAACCCAAACCGTTCTGTAATTCTATAATTCTATGATTCTATGGTAAGCAGTGGAAGGGTGAAAACCTTACAAAATATCTCCTCAGTTAGCTCACTGGCAGAAACAGTATGTCACCTTTTGCACATTTTATTTTCTTATATTTCCTCCCCCCATTCTAATTCACAGTTTCCCCTTCACTCTCCTAAATGTTACTCTTACTCACTAGCTAAGTCTAGCTTCATAACACATAGTCCGACACTGCTATCAAAAGAACTGATTTAACTGCTATAGACAAAGAATATATTTTATTTTTACATCAAGTGGTTCTTTCTGCCCTCTGTCTTCACTGTGTGTTTCCTTACTCTGGTTTTACACTCTATTGTCCTATTTTTATTATTGCATTGCCTAAAACTATTGTAGAGAGAGCAATACTCACTGTTTTAATGCCTCATTTTTACAGAGTTTCGTATTGGAATATTTAGGTGAGATTTTTCAGAAGCATTTAACATTGACAGTATCTTTAGCATTATAATTCAAAAAAATAATTTTTATATTTTAAATCTTAGCTATGTACTTATGGGCATGAATTCATCAAACCTGTTTTTCATCTTTTGTCTTGAATTTTGATACTTCAGTTAGGCACACTGCTGATAATGACTTGACTTGCTTACTTATACAAATGACTTCTTATACATTTATCAAAGGCATTTACAAAGGCATCAAGCATTATCATGGTCCCTGCAGATGTAGAAAGAAGCTGGTAAAAGCTGACTTTGTTGCATAGTGCCTGAGTAGGAGACTCAAGTGCTATTGCCAGCCCAGTACTTTTGATCTTAATTTGTAAAAGTCCTTCCCAGGATTTGGATATGCCAAGGAAAACAGAAATCAATGAGACTTTTTCCAGTTTGAGAAGAACATAGCCAGTGCATTTGTGGGGGCTAGGTGAGCATTTAAAAACCACATACAATTAGGACTTACATTATAACCATACCTGTTCCTCTGAACAAAATAAACTCTCAAACATGGGAGCTTACAAATCTCTGGATTATGGAAGTAAAGTAGTCAAATTTCTATTCTACTACTAGTCAAGCCTCTCCTGCTAATTTAAACTTAATTGTTTTATAGGTTTGGAGAAGTGGGCTTTGGGTTCAGATTTGGAATTTTGTTTTGCTTTGGGAGTTTTGTTCGAGATTGTGCAGGGAATTTTTTCAATTTGCACAAAGCCAGATTCTCATTGATACTGCCTCCACACTGTGTCTAGTAAGGTTCCTTAAGCCTCTCACCTAACTGCTCTTCTACATTTTGTTTCAGGCTGCAGAATTACCTGCTATGTGAAATGTGTATCAGCCTTTTTGCTCCACATCGTTTGTACTCGCATCAATTTTCTTCTGACAGTTGGATGTTGCAATACCACAGCTGCCTGTTTTAGCAAAACTTCAACTGTGATATTTTAATTCTAATATTTTGGGCACTAATTTATATAACACTAGAAATATCAATATGCTGACAGTGTAGTCTGCCACAAACAGCTGCTGGGAGGGGGAAAAGGTGGCAGAGAACTTTCACAGTGATGGGAAACATCAGTAAAGAGGCAACTGCATATGAAGATGCTTAGAAAGAAGTTGGGGTGCACTGTAGGAGCCTGATGAGTCCCTGACATATCTGTATGGATTTATAGATTGTGGATCTGTGACTGCTCTGGCAGAGACGTGGGACCTACCGCTATCACTGCCCAAAAGCACTGAGGGGAAATTCTAATCTGTGACCTGGCTCACCCAGGGTTGCAGCTTGACCTGTCTCATGGGTATGCAAGGCAGAACAGCCCTTTGGGAAGTCACTGCATGCCTGGCTTGAAAACCAGCAGCCCTGCAGCACTGGCAGAGACAGCATGGCATTAACAGCCTCTTTCTCAGAGATTAGAACTAGGGAAGATTGCTTGATCCGAACTCCTGGAAACTCCAACCTGTAATTAGCCTGATTTGCTGCCTTAACCTTTCTCCCTGCATATTCCCAACTAGTGAGGCTAATTAAAGCTCCTGGACTGGCCTGCAATGCCTACTGCAGCTCCATGTACCCATCCAGTCCTGCAAACACTGGGGTAAGAAAAGACACATATGGGAAGATCCTCCTCCTAGCTTGGCAGGGCCAGCGCTGGCTTGTCCTCTCTCCAGCCCATCTGAATACCACAGAATGGAGGTAAAAAG
>NW_009910461.1:9400-53863 GCF_000696875.1 Nestor notabilis
AATGAGACCTACAATTAAGTGACCCAACTGTCAACACGCACAGTAGCTGTGACTGGACTGGATCATTTAGTTGCATTTTTCTCGATATCCTCCACTTACTCAAGATGGGAGATGTTCTGTCTATGTATGTATATGGTCATGTGAACAGAGGGGCCAGAGCCTGTTGTCCCCCTCTGCCACTGTGGACCTGTATGGCTCACCCAGCTAGAATAGGTTAAGCATCACTGTCCTACACAAACGCCATAGGAAAAACCCCATCTGACAAGCAGTTTTCCATACTTTTCTCAGTACTGCTTAGTAAAAATGATTACAGGAGAAACATAAGACCTGAAACTAATCAGCACTTCACTCCCTTCTTCCAGATACTTTCCCCTTTGGGATCTTGACTTAAAGCCCAAAGCACCACAGGGCAGGCACCACCTTAGCATGATTTTACTATCGTAATAGTGCTAATGGCTCAGAAATTAATAACATATGCCTGACTGGAGCAGGCTGGCCAAACAGCCTTGAACATCAAACTACCTGACCCCTGACACTAGACAGGTTGATTTATTATACTGTTAGCCCTCCTGACAACATGCACTGTGGGCTTGGCACTGTCTGGTCATTTTTCAAGCTCTTTGCACATTACTGGCACCTATATCCTCTAACGTCTGACAGCTCAGCCCCAGAATACTAAAAGCCCCTCCCTTCCTCTATCACTCCCTCCTTCCCTCCTTGCCTGTATGCCTCCCTTCCTCCTTCTCTGTTCTCTCAAGTAGAATGAATGAATATGTGAATCTAACACAAAATAGGAGCTTAATGTTTGTATGAGTGGAAAGAATAAATATGCATGAGGTAGGTAAGGTCAAAAGGATGGAGTAGAGGGTGTTACAATATTAATGTATTTGCAATGACGCTTATTAAGTGATGTCCAATTACCCATAAAAGATGTTCCCTGATCCAGAAACTTAGTCTCATAAAAAGCCCTACCTTTTGTGTAGCAGGGAATAATCCAAGACAGGGGATAATCCAAGAACAGATTTGTGAGTAAAAAAGCCACAATATCCTCTATATTTCAAAGGTTAAAAACTGCTCCTGTTCTGTCGGAGTAAGGAACCGCACTTCACCAATGGCCACAGCCAGAAGCACCAAGCTTGCACATTCAAGGGACGAAAAGGCCTACCTCTACAGCAAGAATGAATAGTTTACAGCTCTTGGACTACATGCAGTTTGTAAATGTGGTTTCAGTACTCATCATATGCACCACGTTCATGTGCTACATCACATGCAGGACTGGCACAGGGACTGCTGAAGAGTATCAGTCCACAGCTGCAAGAGGAAACGAGTCAGTTTCAGCAGTTAGGACACCATCACTGGACCATGCTCCAAAATGTCTTCACATGAACAGACCAACCACACACCACAACAGTCGTTCCTTGTATAGCCACTGTGTAGGCAATGAACTAGCCTAGAGGTCATTTGGTCTCCTCGTTCTCTGAAGCAGAGTTTGCAACAGAAACCTAACCAGACACTGACATCAACTGAAGTTCTGGCTACTGCTTGCTACAGAAAAGGCATAAACCTTGGTGTGGTCCTGGATAAGGTATGCAACTCAGTTTAGGAAGTTAGCGTCAAATAATTGTTCTATAATAGCTGAGTGAAGTTCAGCATCCCTGCATGAGCGAAAAAGAAAAGGAAAAAGAATCACCTTCACTCTAACAGCATTGAGATTAAAAATAGTGACTGGCATAGAAATAAAGAAGTCCACTGAAGGCAAAAAAAGGTAGCTAAAGGATACAATGCTTGTAAACAACAAAGGAGACTGTTTTAAGACATCACAGTGAGAGCACACTACAAAGCAAAAAGATTTTTAAAGTCATTTTCCCTCAGCCCCACACATGTACGTATCACAGAAGGGTGGTGAGAAGACAGCCTGCTGAAAATAGAAGCTTTGTCTGAAAAAGGAAAATAGGAAATAGAATAAACTATAAATGTAAATGCAGAATGGCTGTAAGGAAAGCCAAAAAGATTAAGCATGCAACCTGTTAAAGGCATAAAAGTTACGAATAAGACACCTCTATCCCAACACAGAAGTAGAAAGTTTGCCAGTGGTCACCCAAGCAAGGTAAAAGAAGACAAGACCATAACAGACTACTTGAACAGTTTGTCTTACTGGAATTTTTATAATTTATATAATTTGTTCATTATACAAAAGGTTTCCATCTTTCAGCTCTTCTCTGCAGGTGGAATATGCTAGAGAACTGCTTCAGGGAGGAGGGTCAGGAAAGGGAGTCCCAGAACAGACCAGCCCAGACTATACTCATTCATGCCTTCTTAAAAATCAGCGTATTGTGAGTTTTAATTTAATACTTACATTAGCTTTGGCACCAAAATACAATGCTATTTTTTTTTTAGAGATCTCAAAGGAACTGGAAACTGCACATCCCAATTTTCATGCTAGGTAAAGTGGTTACAATGAGAAGAAAGCATAGAATTAGAACACATGTTCAAATACAACACAACAGGTAAGAGTCTAATTGACTTTTGTACTAGAAGTCGTGTCTCACAAATCGATTAAAGTTCTTTGAGGGAGCAATGAGCAGGTGGAGCAACATGATACAAAAGGATCTGAAGACATCCATTTGCAGAGACTCTTAAAGAAAAGTAATTGCCACACACTACAAGGCAAAGTCCTTGCATACATAATTTTCTTTTAAATGACAGAGGAAAATGATCAGGAATAAAAGGCCAGTTACACATTGGAGGAATTTTACTAAAGTAGTCTCCCAGGGAGCTACAACAGAGGCTGTGCTGCTCAATATACATGTGAATGGTCTGTAAAAGACCGTTGATAGTGACAGTTGCAGGATGAGGATATGTTCACTAACCCTACAGCAAAGGCTTTCAAAAGGTCTCCAGTCTTCAGCAATTGGGCTGTCAGCTGAACTGCTACACTGGCAAACTCGAAATCATCAGCATGGGAAAAATAGCACTAATATGTTGATGGCCTATATATTAACTGTTGCTGCTCAGGCATAAGAACGGCCTTTCTAAATCAGGTCCATCTAGCCTTATGTTCTGCTTGACTGAGGCCAGTAGCAAAAGTATAGAGAGAAGCATGAAAAGGCAGTTAATGGTCCTTTCTCAGCATACTCTCCCAGCTCCTTACAATCTGTGAGGCATGAATCTCCTGAATGAGGGACATTCCTTCTGAATTGTTTAATAGCTATTGTTGAATTTTTCTTTCATTCATTTTTTTAATTATTTTTTTTAAATCCATCTAAACTTGTGGTATCTGTACTATGCTATAGTGGTAAGTTCCTCAGTGAAATACTAGAGTTTATGAAATGAAATTAGGAATGTTCTCTGAAAATGACAGCTCAGTGGACAGCAGTCATCAAATGAAGCAGGCGCTATTAAAAAAGGGATTTAATTGGAAAGGTGTAGCAAGCAAAACAGGAACCGTCATAAAGCCACTGTGCTGATGGGTGGTGTGCCCACATTTTGATCACTGTGCCCAGTAATGGTTATCCCAAGAAAGATAAGGCGGAGCTTGTAAAAGAAGAGTGTAGGGCACCAAAAAAATTACCTTATGGGAAGTCTTTCATAGGAAGACATTTTAGATAAAATAAGATGCTTCAGCTTGTAAGAGAGATGAGAAAGGAATGATTTAATAGAAATGTATCAGAACAGTTTGAAAAGGGAAAAATTCAAATACAGGAGTGAGAAACATTTATTTGGTTTCCATAATTATTCATTTTCATTTTTCCTAGATAAAAACCATATAGCATGGATTTTAATTTTTTTAATTTATTTTATTTTATTTAGATTTTCCAGGGACAGCTGGAATAAGAGGAGGACAAAACTGCAAGTAGTTGCCCCTCAGATTTCACTGCAGGAATTGGGAAAAGTGAAAAGAAATCCTAGCTGTAGTTTTTGCCATTCCAGAAAGCTCTCAGTGAGATAGTTCCCTTAACATGGATTTTAAAGCTATGTTAATGTTCAACATGTTTCATTTAAAAAATCTCCATGTCTTACAAATGAATGTGCCTTCTTATTTGAAGGTTCTTGTCCCAGACAACAACAGCCTCACAGTATTTCTAATCCAGCAGTGTATACTAAAGTGTTTTGCTTTTTCATTATACTTCTTCATCCTGTAATAGCCAAGCAAAGCACTATAACTGGAAAAAAAATTACGTGTTTTGCTCAAAACTTGGGTGCTGTGATTATATTTGGAGATTCCCAGCATGAATCAAACCATATGAACCACAGGATACCAGCTAAGGCATGCTAGGGAAGCCAATAATTCCATCATTTATGCAACACAAGAATGGCTATATGCCTGAAAGAACTGTGGTGAAACTATTTGCTGAAATCCTTATGAAATACCCATTTTCTGTGTCCAGAAATACAGCACTGGCTCTCTTCATGAACTTTTATACAAACATCGTTTTGTTTCTTCATGAATAAAGTAAATTATCTAGCTAATCTAAAATTTGTCTGAGGATTAAGTGCATTTGCACTACATGGATGAAATAATACCAAAAATGTTATACATACTAAGATACAGAAGATATGATGAACACCTAGAACATTAACAGTCTTTCTCCTATAAATAATGACATGTTTTCTTCCTCCAAAAGGTCATACTCTAATTATTTTTTATGGTCTTTTGTAATTCTGCCTCTCCTGATACAATTTGCCTTCACTTCAGTCCATTTGTACATGCACACACAGATCTTCCTGGGCAATATCACTTTTGAGAGCCTTCTGCCTGTCTTCAATTTCAATTGCATTTTTCCACACTGCCCAGACGTGGAACACCTTCGTTCCCTCATGTCCTTACTGCCCCTTTCCTGCTTCATAAGCTAATTTCTGCCACAATAAATGTAAGCAGCAATTTTAGAACTACATAAAAGTATTGACAAAATCTGGGGTTTTCTCTATGTTCTTCCAAAGAGTAGTTCAAGTATCAGCTCTTCAGGGCAGAACTTAACTTTGTGTGCACTGGACAGATAAAGCACTGCCTAAAACAATGACTGATAGCATTTCTCATTTTTGTGAACTAAACCAAGTTCTGAATGGGTTATGCAGTCATGGATCCTGCATTTTCTATGTGACAGATTCGTTCAAAGAATTTGTACAGAGGTCAGCTCTCCTGTGGTCCACCAAGGAAAGATCCAGCAATCTAGGAGGACTCCAAGACACACAAGAAAGTGTAACCACAGCACATGTTAGAGAAAGAAATAACCAGAGATGACCAGCTCCCTGAATTTATTTCTAAGTAAGAATAATTATCAAAAAAATACCAAAGAGTCAAGAGTTTGGAAACCTGTAAAGTCTGAAGTTCCATCAGATAGTAATTTATGCCTATAGTGCTTAGCATCAGAACAGACATTGGCTGTACATTTTACTAAATGATATGAAGCATTTTAAGAACTGATTCATACAGAGATTAGTATTTTCTTCCGAAATTTTTGTTAGGATTTCTCACATTATATAGCAATCCCTGTCTGTCTCCCCCCTGCTCTAGCCAACCTTTTTCTTTTTAAAGAAATCATTACTTTATTTATCCCACTTGTCATATAAAAACACTAGTCAAACTGGGTATCAAGAAAATATTTCATCAAGTCACCAATAAAGAAATAGAAAAGTAATGATGACCAAAATGAAGCCTACTATTTCTCAAAACAATTACAATTTCTTGTTTTCAAGCAAAGAAGAGGCAGTCATCTCATATATACGGATTTGAATATCATGTTCTTCAACTTGAAGTACGTATAGATTGCTGTGAAGTCTGTAAAGTTGGTCAACACAATGATTTCACTTCATTTGTTTTTTCTTCGATGTTCATTTGAAAGGGATGATATCAAGCCAGAGGGTGAGGGAGAGAACTAGCAGAATTCACTAGGGATAAATTTATTTAATAAGACAGATTCTATTTAATATCTTCATTAATGACTTTAGAGGGGGAAAAAGGAGGATAGTGGTCATGAAATTTGCTGATTAAACAAAGATATCTGTCACCACTGAAGCAGAAGGGGACAAGGAGTGATGGATGACCCTGGAATAATAAAAAAGCAGAATAAAATGTAAAAGACTAATGACAACAATTTTTGCCATTAGCCCATCAGCTGGATGTAGTGAAGAAAGAGCAGGGTAGTGATACACTGACTGATCGCAGAAGTATGAACCATCAGACAATGCATCTCCATCATTTTCAGTCTACAGGCAGATGATGTGTAAGGCCTGATGTCCATTTCCCTCTTGTCCCTCATGTTGGCAGCTCACAAGCTCTGCCAGCTGCAAACTGACTGCAGCAGCTCAGTGAAAGTGTAAGGAAACCACACAGGTACTGGCACGGCACCCTTCAGAGGCAGAAAGGGATACAGGGTTTGCATTCTCTCATCCAAGTTAAAATTGAAACCAAGACTTCACTCCCCTGGCAAGTGCAGAGGGTAAGGAGGATGAAGTATCTGAAAAGTATCTTTTGTAGATATCTGTTCTCAGGCAAGGACTATGAACTGCTGACAGCAGCATGACCTGAAGATGTGACCAGGCCTGTCCATCCTATGTTTTGCTACATTCCACCTCTCACATCATCTTGGATGTCACATCATTTGAAATGTACACAAGCAATGTCTGTGCCGAACAGTGCCCCAGGCAGTACACCTTCCCAGCATCTACCTCAGTGGGACTGTGATATGGGCATCCCATTAATCAACAGGAATCACTGAGTCCAGGAAAAATTATCACCCAAGCTCAATTCTATTAATGGCAGGCCTAAGCTGGCACTATACAGACTTATTCAGAGGCCTCTGCCATATGCTCCGCAGTACCTGTGATAGACCATTTATACCATTTTCCAGGAAAATTTCCTCATTACCAGAGATAACAGAGATTGATGGTACTGTTTCAAGGATGCCAAACAGGTTTTGAGCTTATTAAGAAGTTGAAAAGAATAAAGGTGGCAGAATTTGAGGCACCTGGTTTTGGAATAATACATGTTTCTACAGTATTGCACAGATGCTTTCAGTATCAAATGTGGGAGACCTTACTTATTCCTAGTTCACAACATATCAGAAGACAAAATGCATCCTTTAGTCTATTTTATGATATTTATTTGACTGATGAACTGATAGCTGGGTCATAGTTTTTAATACCAAAATAATTTCAAAAATCTATAATTTCTACTTTATCTGAAATGGGAAATATAGAGCTCATTTGTCATTTGCTAATCTAACTTTCTGTTGCTGTCACTGTACAGAAATGGCATGTGTGCCAAAAAAAGAACAGTAAGTTCCATTTAAGGTCTCTGCAAAGGAGATACAAAAGGTGTAGTTCAAGCTAGTGTAAACCACTGAGATTGCTTTTCAAGAGGAAACCTCTTTGGTTTTGACTCTGGTTTTCGCAAAAGGATGGGATTCTTCAACAGTGAAGAAGGTTCTTCTATCCAAAAATGTGTCCTCAGAGGCGACATTTTATACCTACATCAACTAAAGCTCATGGAAACATTTTCCAACTGGTTTTTTTGTTGGTTTGTTTATGGTTTGGTTGGTCAGTTGTTTGGGTTTTTTTAATATAGAGGGAGGAAAAGGTAGATTTGGCAAACCTGGAACATTTTGCAGAAATTTTTCATTCCAGTAAAAGAGTTCCAGGCTAGACTTTCCATCCTTGTGACCCAGGACATTCCCTCCTGACTGGCCCTCTATGGAGTCCTACATCCAAGTGCCTGTGCTATCACACCATCTCTAATTGAACTTTATGAACAACAAATATGTAGTCATTCATTGAAAATGAAACAGCACTGACAAGAAGGATTTGGACATTCCACCTGAAAAACCCAGTAATACTTCAACGACATGTTCCTCTGTGGAAGTATTGTTCTAATTATCGCATAGCAAGGTGACATTACCCACAACATGTTTTTAAATATGCATTTTATTCCCTTCCAGCACCAGTGATAAATGAGGTGATTGGATTAAGCTAGATTTTAAACAAGATAAATAGTAACCATCTTAGTGATGAGATGTCAGTCTTAGGTAGGGGGATTTTTACTCAGTTTTGAAATATACTATTTACTTTGACAGTCAGTCTCAGATGTCAGTCAAAATCCTAGACTGGGAGTGGCAGTGGAATTTTAATTCATTTTTGAGGTATGCCACAGTTACCCTTATCAGAGAAAACTAAAGTCAGGATCACTAAAACCACAAAAATTGTGGTTGTAAATGAGAAACTGCAATATACTAATTTGTAACAGCGCAAGGAGGATCCAGAAGAATGTTATATAATGTAAATTATCATATGAAGATGGTATTTTATTTTTATTTACTTAATTAAAAAGAAGATCCTAGAAATTCAGTAACTATTATTTTCCTTCTACATAACTCTAGCAGAAATTGCAGTTGACTCTTCAGAAGAGATCATGAGTTCTTTCCTTCTGATCAAGTATATGTCATACATCTAATTTGTCCCTGTTTTGGCTTAGAAACAGAGGCCTGTTTAATTCCTTTAGGTTTCAGAAGGAGGAATAACTTCCACTGACACCATTTAGTCTGTTTTTAAACCATAAGAGGGTTTCATTGAAACCATTTTACCATCATAACCTTACATTGTAATGGTTTCATAATGGCACCGGCAGAAGGTCCTTATAGACTTGCTGTGAAATAGTTTTCCCATAATAACTTCATATCTCTGACTGCATTGTAATGATTCCATCATGAGGTTATGGACCAGCAATGTATCCCTTTTGCCATTGAAATCTTACAGTTCCTCATTATAGCCTCAGTCACTATGGCATTGTTATGGGGCTCCACTGGATGACAGTGAAACCATTAGTCTTAAATAATATTATCACCCTAATGATACAGTCAGGGGGTAGGAAAGAGTAAGCCATCCTCCTGCTCATTTCAGTGTCTCAGTTCAGCATTTGATTCAGGAGGCTGAAGGTGTGCAGTATGGCTACAGACCTACCATCCCTCCTCTTGCAATGGAGTGAAAGGTGACTACACACCTTGTGGGAACAGGGAACTTTAAAAGAAGAAAAAAAAAGTAGAAAAGTCTCTTTACTGCTTCTGGGCCCCAATTCAGCAAACACTTAATTCAATCCTCTTCAGCAACAAGTCTAAGTTCATGTTTAACTTTAAACCTGAATTCAAATTTCTTTAACTCCAGTGTGTTCTAAACACATGGGCAGGTGCTTTATTCTATTAACGCAGACTTGGGAACATTCTTTGCAGCACTGAGCTCATATTCTCACATCAGACATCTTTACCCAGCTGAGGCATAACAGATCTTGAAAAGAGCTGCAGGTTCTGAACTCCTACCTGTGTTCTGTGGAATTATCAGACCTACGGGTATGGATTTACAGGATTGCTCTGAAACAGCCTCAGCTCTCCCATCAAATCCACAGCCCTCCAGCCCTACATCTCTACTACAGGAAATTGTACCTACTCTGTTTATTCAGCTTTTCTACAGCAGCATGAATACTCCTGATAAAACTTATTTAATCAAGCTGACCTAATGAAGCAGACTATTCCCTCTAGCCTCTCACCACAGGCTATGTTCTGCCAAGCTTCTAAAATCCTTGCTGTCCCATTTTCTCCTCCTTGTGGACTTGGAACTGTACGGTCCCAATAGACTTGCACTTTAGGCTACTGAAATCTTGCATTAAAATGGTTCTGCAATCATCCCATCACAAGATCCACACAGACTGATGCTCCTTCTGCTGCCACTATTGTTGCACTAAAAATCTCCACTTCACTTGCTAATGCTGACTGCTCTTAAAGTGGAGGAAAATCAGTTCCCATGTTAAAACACAAGTTATCTATGTTATTTGCTTCCTCAGAGAATAAGAAAGTACCCTAGATGTGCAGCTGCATGGGAAAGCTCCTTAGAAAATGTGAATGGTATCATTGTCCTAACATCTCCTCAGCTTCTCTAGAACTGATGACAGTGGAGCCAGGCAACAAGGGCAAGCGTGAGCACAGCCACTCTTGTCAGTGTCTTCTCCACTTTGATGTAGGTGGTATTATTAATGGAAGTGGTAACAGTAGGTAATGTCTAGCTATAGTGGTTTTTTTTTCTTTTCTTTTACTATTACAGCCATCTCACGTGTTATTTTTCTAGGGGTAAGCACAGCTATGCAAATACGTCCAAAATAACTCTGAGAAACCTCTGGATGCCTTTACAACTCGCATCCACCAAGAAAGTGACAGTTTGAAGAATACACTGAAAAATAAGGAACATTTTAGTTAGCTCCTAAACTGAAAATCAAACCAGACTCAGATCAACTTGAACAGGATATTTTTCAATTATTAACCGAAAAAAAATAAAAAAGTGAATGTTATTTCACCCAACATAAAATCTGCTTTTGAAATCAAAATTAAATGCTTTCTTCTCAGACACCTTCTAAAAATTATAAACTTTCCTTGAGGGACAGCTTTAAAAAAACATGTTCTCATCTTCCATTTATTTGCCCAATGGCTCAGCAGCTGCTGGATGAGAAAATCTTGGAACTGATACCTGCCATCACCTCCAAAGAAATTTGTCTATCCAGTTTCACTAAGTCCACTCATGCTTTTCCAACTTCACTGCCAAATCTTTTCCCTTCTTTTTCTTCAAACCCTTTCCCAACACTTTTCTAAAAAAAAAAAAGATAAAGTGGAAATCTTACCAAATGCCCTCATCGTCCCTTCTGCAATCTGCAAACTTGCTGAAAAAAGCATAAATTAAATTTACCAAAGACAGTGAGTCACATGTTTTCTCTAGAAAAAAAAGAAGCAGCAAGAAAACTAATATTTCTCCTGTGGTTTAATACGATCTACTGGACCAGTTGTAACAAGATGGTTTTAAAGAAATTGTATGTAAATCCATAAAATAAACAAAGCCTCTTTTCATGAGCTCCTGTCAAATAATCTGAAAATAATCCCATGAAGATTTTAGTTAGAAAGCTGAGCACTTCCCTGAAAAAACACACACACTAATGCAGACTAATGACATCAGTGTATCTCTACAGTTTTAATCTTTATATTGACTTTACAGCCAACAACCTTTACTCTGCCCTATTATTAGATAGCAATAGTCAGCACTCATTATCGCAATGTGAAAAAGGTCTTCCTGGGCCAGCCATGTACTTAATATAATGTCTTACCAAACCTTATTACATATGGTTACATAGCTTTAAATACATATGTTTTAAATCTTTTCCACTATAATTTACAGTACACAGCATGTATGTCCAGGTCAGAATGGCTATTACAGAAAATTGTATCAGCAATCAAAATCCCTAAAAAAATGTGTAAATGAAGTCTGAAGTCCCATATCCTTCTGTTCCAATGAAAAACCCTTTCTCTTTTTAACTGTATGCAGTTGTACTGACTCAGGTGTTAGCATTCTTCACCCATTTCTATCATTCAATACAATTTTAAACAACTACAAAAAGAATAAAGGCCCAGCTGAAAAAAAAGCCTGCAAAACTAAAAGTCAAAATAATGCAAGATGCCCAAAACATGGAAGTGTACAGAGAATATAGAACACTGCTAGACTACAGCATCACCCAAAGAATATTACACAAATGTCCTTATGGCTGAAGCACCTGTAGTGAGCCTTATTATCAGCCTTTTCTACACACTCCATGGTATTAGGCAAACTGAAAAAAAAAGAAAAAAGAAAAAAGACCTGTAGGCCAGAGTATGGGAATAACTAGATAGAGAATAGTCAGATAAGACGTGTTGAAGTAAGCTGCACATTTGCCTCAGGGTTAGGAAATTCCAGTGCCTTCCTTAGAGTGTCTTCAGGGACTATTACTTGTGTGTAATTTTGCTTGAGTGTTTACTATCTATCTCTGAGCAAAGTAGGTAAGACTTATGAGCATCTCCAGGTTACTAATTTGGCAACCAGCAGAAGCTGCCACTGGGAAGAGCCCTTTGATACCACCAAGCAGTGTTCTGAAAAAGTGCATTCCAGAAACAGAAAATATTCAAGACTCTGTCAGTAGCTGATATTTTAGTCCTGGAGGAATGATACACCAAAGCTCTGCTTCAATTTGAGCTAAGCTACCAGTGGATCCAATATAAAGAATCCAATATAAATAGGCATATCAAATGTGCTTTGGCAGCATAGAAGCACAAATTTCTTAGGTTCTCAGGGAGACCGTATATCTTAAATCATGTAGTGCTTTTAAAAATCCCAACTAAACAGACTTCCTAGAGGTTTATTTTGCATGTAAGATTTGTTGTTGGGCTTTTTTTGTTTGTTTTTTGTGTATGGGGATGGGGCGGGGTGTGAGAGTGAAAGTAGCATAAACCAAAGAAAGAACTGTTTCTTAAACATAAACCCACAAATATTATATGCCTTTCCACTTTTCTGCCCATGTATGTGTACTTCAATACACTAGGTTTGGTCCCAAACTGCAAAATCAAATTAACTCTGTCTAAAGTCATACCATAATTAATTAGAAGTGACTTTGCTGACATCAGAGCCATATTAAAGCAACTGGGGAAAAACTGACACCATTGCAGAGACTTTGAGCTCCATACTGTGTATGTACATATGTACACAGCCACTCTCAATTCTGCTCCTTTTGCCAAGAAAACTATTCAAGTGAGGAACAGACACTGAAAACCAATTGCTCCATGTCTCCCTTAAAGATAAATAAGAAAAAAAAAAAAAGAAAGACATACTTTTCCTGACAAAATTCATATCTAAGCAGTTTCAGTTCTGACAGGTTCACCATCCCATGATGCTCAGCTGTTCTCTCTTTCTTCACCTCTCATTCCAGGACCCACTGATAAGATGTAGTGGACATAAGCAGAGATTGCAAAGACAAACTTTGTTGTGTATGAGATAGGAAAATATATTCTTTCTTGTCTTTTCCACCCCAACCAATCCTTAACCTTCCTTTCACACTCAGTAACATCCACTGTGCTCCAAAAGATGGCTCAAGGCATCAGTGCCAGGTGACCAAAACATGATGCTATCTTACACATATGAGAAGAAGCAATTTGAGGCATCCATACATTTACCCTATTTTAGGAAGCAAAAAACTGGAGTGAAAAAACTGGAGTGAAAAAAGAGGGTGAAAACCTCCCCAGGCTGAAAGTGCAGATCAGATCCCTTACATTCACTATATATACCACTCCAAATGCAAGTGGTTGCTAGCAAAACAATGATGACCCAAAAACACACCCCACCATAATATCTTGAGAGTAAATATAAGTATTAGAGAGAGATGCCAAATCTCCAGTGACTTTGTGACCTTTGCAATTTCTGTGAAGTCATGGTGCTTACCTCCTGGAAGGTAAGTGTTAATTGCTGCGGACAAAAGCTAATGACTTGTTTTGGAGTTAATGTCCCATTCGAAAACGATTGCTGTTGTTACCAACCACATGAAGCAATTAATGCACCCATAATGCTTAAAAAAATTAACAGTGGCAACATAGTGGAGTGACTATTTTGAAAAACTGGTCATTCCTTGGTGATTAATGAGCAATTTTCTGTCAGAGTGCAGGATGCACTCTGGTAGAAAACTGACAAAAGAGGCACCATCCTCAGGGGATTATTTTTAACAATCCATTTTGTTGTGCATATTTAAAAGGAGATTTGGTAGATATCGCTTCCATTCCAGAAGTATATACTCATTTATTTTTCCCTTTACGCATTAGAAGCCAATATATGACAAGTTACACTGGACTGGATATCTAGAATCTAAAATGACTAATTACAGAGGAATAACCACAAGGTGTTAAACATTGCACAAGGATTTTTTTTTCCAGTTGCTTTCATTTAGGTTTGTTAGACAAATAAGTATCAGCAATGTAGGCAATTAAGTTTCATTTAAATCAGTCACAATCGATTAATGTGAACTGTTTGACTATTTTTGCTTAAGTGTCTCTAAGCAGGTACTCTGTTTCAAAGTACAAAGTTTCAGAAGAGACCTGTCTTATTCAAGAAATGTAATTAGGACTATAATGAATGTGATTCTTACTAGAAACTTTAAGTGTGGTTTTTAATAATATCCGTATATTCTTTCTATAAAAAATTGACCTATTTTAAGGCTTTGGTTTATTTTAAACCAAAACTTAACCAAGATTCTTTTTTGTTTCCCCACTTATCAGGTTAGTCATTAATTTACACCCGCACAGAGTAAGACTGAATCCAATACAGACTTTCACAAAGTATAGAATGGGGTAGTGGTTCCCAATCATTCCAGCTTACAGTGATATTTAATATGAAATAGATGGCTGTGTCCCACAGCTCATGGGGTTACAGTTTGGGTCCAGTTCTGAGTCTCTTTTTTTTTGGTCTGAGGGCTCCTGTTGCTCCTACCAGATTTCTCTCCCAGAGCTCACAGAGCTCACACATTAGCTTCAGCGCTCCAGACCACCTCTAATAAAATTATACATCACCACCAAGTGTGTCCTCTGTGGGCCTCAACAGACTAGCATATACAATCAGTTTATGGGTAGGAGCAAAAACAATTTCAGAGTGAACATATTGCAGATATATTTCTGTTACACAAAAGTCTTCACTAACTATGCTCTTCTGGCAGAGGCTGCACAATTGGTAAAGCTATTCACAATGTTTACCTGAGCAGACCCCATCCTGCCTCTGAGCCTAGGTCACAGGAGAAACAGTAATGAACCTGCTTCTGGAGAAGGAGGAGTAAGGGCAGAAAACATGCAATAAAGAAATCAGGAGCCACTGACTCCCTCAGATAAAATTCCTGCAACAGTCTAGGTTTTCCTGAGAATGACCAGCCAGGTGAGAAAAGGAAAGCATAAGGGAACTAGGCAAATTTCAGTAAGGATGGTCAGGGCTACTGGGATAAATGAGTACCTTTTCCAAGGACTTTTCTGAAATCTAGTCACTTTTCCTTCTTTCATTCAGGATTTATACATTGCAACCCCTAAAGCAGACCTGTGGGATCCCTGACAGTGTGTTCTGAGCAGGCTCCCTCCAGCCCTCGCCTTGGCTGCTGTGAGGGTTGGCAGTGGTCCACAGCTTTGTCCCAGTGTTCTGGTGGCTGCTCTCCAGCATATGGTCTACTCATTTTTCCACAGCTGTTACTCAGCCAGGAGACCATGCTCTCTCCTAGCTACAGACCTTTGTTCAGAAACTGGGAATTAATTTTCTCCTTACTAAAGGGGCATGAGGGGCAGAGGGGAAGTGAGCAGGTATTCGAATCAACCTTACACATCTGAGCTGAGTGCTGATACAGAAGCTTCCTTTCACTGAATAGTCCACCAAGCCTTCACAGAGCGATTCAGAGCCTTTGGTGTGGAGCACTGTTTAGGAGTGTGTGGCAATCAATCTCCCCCCAGCCACCCTCCTGTTTTTCCAACTCATTTATCCTTCACAGTCTCCTTCCTCCAGTTCCTTGATTGTTCTGGAGGCTCCAATGATTCTTCAGGAGCTTAGATTCCTTAGGGACTAAATTGCATGGTGCCTATGCCAAAATCTGTGTTCATATAAACCTAAAGTAGAGGGACCTTTGTGTCTTTCAGTAGTAGGCAAGGTCAAATGATGAGAAATAAAAAATTGATTCACCTATTCTTAATTGTGGAGGTGTGATTTGACTAACCAGTTAAGATAAAGCCATACAGCAGCAGTGCAGGAAACTTATGAGACCTTACCTAAGAATTGTCTTAAGTACTCTGCAAATAAGAGATAGCTAGTTAACACATGTAAGACCATTTGACAAGTGGAAAAGCTACATTGGAAAAGGTACACTGAAAAACTCAGTACTGGCCAACACCTCACAAAGCCAATGGAACAAAACTCCAAGGAAAAAAAGATTGAGGGTGAGTTAGTTAGAAGAAGAAGGAGAAAAAGCTGGTGTAGGAGGGAAATCAGATTAGGTCTAGAGTAACGGTGATTTTTACAAACTCGCATTAGAAAACTGGTCATCTACATGAAAGAGAGGTACTTCATGACTCGCTCACTCAGTAGTTTGCTACCAAATGAGAAAAACTAGTAGCTACTGGAATTGTTGGAAACTTCTTTCAACCAAGAACATTGTTTGTTTTCACTTCCTTCTAAATAAAATAAACCAAGCACCAACAGCCAAATAAAAAAGGGGGAAATTTTCACATAGATGAATAGAGTGTTGAACCGGGGAAGAGAAATTGCAAACAACAGAATAAATCTCCTCCTTTCTTAGCCATATAACCAGAAAACAGAAGGATCTGAAGTATGACAAACATAGAGAGACATTTTCATTTAGCACAGTATCTGGGATTTTTTCATTGTCTGGGACACTACTGTAAGCATAACAGCATAAAAGTCTGCCCGAATAACAGATTTATGAACAGAAGAGTGCACAGGAAATGGATCACAAGCGTCACAATCAGTTCAGATGTAGCTGGAGTAAACTTTTACTTCCACTTTAAAATTTTTCACATATGTAAACCTGCCTGATCACACGTGGCAGAGGATGAATGGAAGTCAAAGGAAAAGCCCCTAGCATCTCCCTGCAACTGCATCTGAGGTGACCCAAAACATAACAGTACCGTAGTTTTTCTTAGCACTTATTATATTGATTACTATCTGGAAACTGTTCCCATAATTGCTGCTGTTTCTTCAGTAACAGTCATGAAGATAGTGATAGCCATTTACTGGTCTGTGACTTTAAGTCTGCTGCTTTTTTCTCCTAAAGATTCATCTCCAGCAGGTCCTCAGTATCTTGCCCAGCATCAGGTCTTATAGGGTCTGCTTCTTCTTCCTTTCTCCTCCTGCTATGGGACTCACCAGTGTTGATTCCAGATCTCCATCTGAAAGAGAAAGCAACCCCAAAGTTTGTGGATGAGGGTACATGGAACAGGAAGGAAAGATTGTGCAAACTCTTGGTGGATGGTCAGTTGCCAGACTTGCCCATTGCTGCAGTTTTCAGGATTTGGGGTTGTTGGGGAGAGACTCTTAGTTAGGGACTGTAGTGGTAGGACAAGGCGTAAGGGCTTTAAACTTAAACAGGGGAAGTTTAGATTAGATATAAGGAAGAAGTTCTTCACAGTGAGGGTGGTGAGGCACTGGAATGGGTTGCCCAAGGAAGTTGTGAATGCTCCATCCCTGGAGGTGTTCAAGGCCAGGTTGGATGGACCCTTGGGCGACATAGTTTAGTGTGTGGTGTCCCTGCTCATGGCAGGGGGGTTGGAACTAGATGATCTTAAGGTCCTTTCCAACCCTAACTCTTCTATAATTCTATGATTTACACCAACCCATATTTCTTTTGTCCTGAAATAAATTGAAGCTCCTTTATCATCCACATACATTTGTGTGCTCTCACTAAATACATGCATTAGCATGACAATAGGCTTTGCATTGAGAGTACAAAGAGAGAAAACAAAAATGTCAGGATAGGAGAGCAGGACAGATCTATGTGAAGCTGCAGTGAATTAAGTTGCAATAACTCCAGAGCTGAGTGCATGCACTGAAAGGACTTTTCATTCTGGTTTTCATTATAGACAGCAAGGCCACTAGAGTCAGTGACCACTAGAAGGTCAGCAGGGAGGAAAGAAATCTTCTCCTTGCAGTATTGGATTAAGAGGAACCATATCGGGGTCATGACTCAATAGATAAGGGGTTCCTACTGAAAAGTGTGCTGGCCTTTTCAGAGATGCCTTTAAGCGCTTGGCAGGATGTGCAGTGACAAATTTTGTCCAGGTCCCTGCATCCCTGAATTAGGAATCTTGGCCTCCTGTACAAGAGTCAGCAGAGGGCACACAGCATAACTCAAAATATTTTGTTATGAAATACTGTGTGGAAATAAATGGCAACAATTACCTTTAATCATGAAGTCTTTTTTCTGTTGTACTCCCCATTTTGGTTTTTTCCCATTCTTTGGCTTATTTGCTACCCATCTCCTTTCAGATGTTCCACTTGGGAACTCCGGCTTCCAGCTCAGCTTTCTAAATTGGATAGCACAGATAAAACACTTCAAGATGTTCTTATGTGTGCCTAGTGCACAGACCAAAGTTTGTCTCTCCTTCAGAGGTGGGCAGAGCCATTCACATGCTCTACCTACACGTATCATTATGACCGACTTAACAAGTGTTCTGCTCAGCAATTACCAACCCCAAACAGATTTTTTTTTTCTGTGTTGAGATAGATTCTGCTGTTCAGATTTGAAGCAGAGCATCTGAAACGAGGATTTAAATGGTAACCTCATGTCATGGTTTAAGCAAATATGTCAATATTTAACGGCCAGGCAGGCAGGGATTTAAGGGGATGGGAATAGCAGGAGGAAATTGGGGTAGACCTCAGATAAGAATGGATGTTACCTGCTATAAAGTCATACCCATAGGAACTACTGAGATTCCTTCCCCTGTGTACTTTGTTCTGGCTCCATTCTTTTTCAACACAGTTAAATCTAACTACTCAAAGTGGACCAAGACTGTCTCACTGAAATCAGTCAGCACTCTCTCAAGTAACTTCACTAGTCTCAGTGAATCTGTCTGCAGGAGCAGGTGTTTGTTAGCAAGAGAAGGGATTTCATAATCAGGGCTCTTATTGCAAAACAGTCTGCTGCCAGGATTATTAGAATCCCTGCACTGAAGATATAGTACAACACTGGACCCTAGAAAATCTGCTTCAGTTTGTTCTGGGGATCGAAGGATTCCGAGTGGAGAAGGAACATAAGCCACACATATACACCCCAAAACTACTAGAAAGTTTATTACAAGATCTAAAACAGATGAAAAATCCAGAGATATCCCAAGCCAGAATGACAGATACCTAAAGGCTACCAAAGAACAGATTAGGCACAGATTCTTACCAACCCACACATCTGTTAATGACCAGGAGGCCAGCTCTGAGGTGCATTGAGAGCAAACAGGGTGGCAGGCACTACTTGGCGGGCATCCCCGTGGAGGTAATGTCGGCCATAAAAGGGTAGCTGGATCCGTCCCCCCCATCTCCCTCTTCTCTCTCAATCTTTCTCAAACCCCGGACCTTTTATATCCCAAAAATTGCCAACTCATCCTGACGCAGGGGGTCAGCCTGCGTCAGCAGGAGTGGCCCTGCCGACTTCCTCTTTCCCGCACACATTTGTCCTGATGCAGGGGATCTGCCTGCACCCGGAGGAGTGGCCTTGCCGGCTCCCCGCCATGCACACCCACTCCAGGTGATCGGGTATGGTCCACCACGGACCAATTTTTACAGTGTTAGATCCATCCAACACACAGTTACAGAAACAACAAATATACAAGTTTACAGGAGATACGTGAACCAACACAGAGGTTCTTTTTACCTCTTTCAGACTAAACCATTGTATCTTAGATAATGGCTAAAACTTCAAACTTGTGTAGGTACAATTTTGGGGCATATTTCCTAATTTCTCCATTGTAAGATAATAAATTAAATCTATTCTCACATCTCTCTAACCTTTTCCCTGTCCTATTCAGAAATCCCAATAGTAGACATACAGAAATCATCTAGAATTCAGCTCCAAGTTCGGAGGAGTCCATCACTTTTGTGAATCCCGTAGTTTTAATGGAGTATTAAATGTCTGGATAGGAGTACACATTCAGCAATATTGCTTCCTTTCATTCCCTACTTACAACTGGAGTTTGCCATGGCCAGTCTATTTTCTAAGGTTCACTGCTAGGAATATACTACACTAGGCATTTCTGACCTATATCCTTGTTTTACTCTGCACCACAGTAAGTCGCTACTAAAGCAGTTTCCTACACCAGTTCTACTATCCCAAGCCAGTCCCTCAGGCTTTATCACTACTCCCTGAAGGCCACATTGCTCAGGCTCCTCTGGAGAAACTTCACTGAAGAGATTGCTTCTCAGTTTTATCAGAATGAGTGCAAGTAGAGACTATCTCAACTCAGCAGCCTAGCTGTTCCTTAAAGGACTGAATTATCTCTGTTCACTGTGTCAGCAGACTGAGAGATAGCAGCCCTGAGAAAATGAGTCCATCTCGGTATAACTCTAGTTTCCATGAACTTTTGGTTCCTTGTATTTTGAATTAAATTAAAATACACTGATTGATACTGGCATACTGGAAAAAATCAATATTTGACCCAAATCTCTTCAACAGTAACATGTTGAAGTGTTACAGTGATTTCCTCTGGAGAGCGCAGATTAGATTTCATATTCATTCAATCCAGAAACTATGATATAAATGGAATATAAATGTTAAGAGTTGAACCATGAATGATAGGCTGATCAGAAATAAAGTGGCTTCAGTTCATGCCCTTGCTTTCCATCAGATATTAGGGTCTGAGAGTATGTAACCACAAACCAATAAGCATGGAGTTCAGTGCAATTAAACAAAGACTAATTTTAAGTTAGGAGAAGATGATACAGGAATACTTCTTGTGCTAAACATGCAAAACAAGTAAACTAGTATAGAAAGATCCCTCTCTCAGTGCCACATCATGATGGTAACACAAGAGAAAAGAAACACATCGCACGAGAGGGAAAAGGGAGGCACAGGGGCCCACAGTGTGAAGAAGAGACAGAAAAAAATCCATCCCTCAATAAAGCTCTACAGAATTCCTCCACTCCCTTTGCCTCACTGTTTGTGCTGGTTTGCTTCATCTTTGTTAGCGGTTATCTTCCTGGTGCCATCTTTATTTCTTCTCTCCCTCCCTGTTTTTTGTCACTGCCACAGTGCACAGCCTAACAAATTCTGCTCCCTGAATTTTGGAGCACATGTTTTAATTCTTTTGGTTTTGAGCATTCAAAAAAGGGGGTTGAGTTTGGGGCATGGGGTTTTGAGTATTCAGCCTGAGTGGAAGTCATTCACATAGCATGTGACATATCTACAGTTTACATCCTTTCTCTACCTGATTTAGTCTCTGTCTCTCTGAAGCCTGAAATATATTTATTTACACAGACAGGACAGTTTTGGTAGAAGATAGTGAGGGAAGCTTAGCTTGCAATAGCAGCAAGTGCATGATCAGAGCACTTATTTTGCCTGATGTGCATAACTAACTCAACCCAGAGACCAAGTCAGTCCAACTCACCACTTCTTTTCTCAGTTACAAGTTGAAATATTTTTAATTTTGATTTAGATAAAAAACAGAATTTCCTTTTTTTTCTTAAAGAAGTGTCAAAAAATGGATGACCAACTCTGTTCACAGAAGGAATAGAAAGGTAAATTAACTGCTACTTTTTAGATTCTTATCTGTTACAGAAATTATTAGTGCAGATATTGCAACCCCAACATTTTTTTTTCCCTAAGAATCCTCTGGGGCTCGCTGGTGTGCTGGAGAATTGAGAGCATCTGCCAATTTTATAGCGTGAAAGTAGTCTTCAAGCAATATTCTATCACACTATTCTTGATACCAGAATTACTTATCTAAATTTAAGTGATTGCTTTACAAGTGGTTAGTAAACTTTTCTAACATAATTAACTAAAATCAAGTTTCTAAAAAAAATGAAGTTCTTTATACTGGATGTAGGCAGACATGTTGTGAACTCCTACCCAGGCTGCTTCATTGATGATTTCCACAGAATCTACACACTACGTATGTGTTATTGTGTATAAATAGTAGCATAATAGATATTATATAGTGTATGGATTACTATATATATGGTATGGTAATATATAAGTATGTATATTTATAACCTATATATCTTCTAAAACATTAAATATACCCGGGAACATGTGCTCTGCTCGAGAACCATCCTATCTGCAGTGTCATTCAACAAACACCCATAAGTTTTGAGTTCCCTATAAAATGCATCACTGAAAACTCCTTTCTTTCATAGCATGTTTGTCACACAAGAACTATTATTCACTTGCCTTTCTTTAGGATTCAAAGCCTTGCTATGCTGTGATCTGTTAAGTGAGCTTGGTCAAGTCATCTCAGCTCTCTGTGCCAGTGTAAGAGGGGGAGAATGACACTTATCTTCCTAAGCAAACCACTTGATCCAACTCAGTAAAGCAGTCTATAATAACAGGAAACTAAAATCCATTAACACTGAAAAATAAATAAGCAAATTCCACTTAAATATCAGATTTTGGACTGTATTGTATTGCAACCTTTGAAAAAACTCTCAGATTGTTTTCAAAAAAACTCTAAAGGTTTCTCTTCCCTACTGCTGGGGTAACCCTGGGTTCTAAATGCTTCTTCACATTGTTCTGTCGCCCTGTCAGTTGCAACTCCTAATTGCAGAATGCATAGTGCCTTGGCATGTAAGTGCTATTGGTGAATAGATCCCACCAATATGCTTAAGTGCACTGGTAGAGCACGGCCAAAGTAGCAGCATCCTGTAGGAACACATTCGGTAGTCTTTAATAATGCATGAACCCTAGAAGCTCAGGATGCGATTGAAAAATGCCTTTACTGGCTTTCCAAAAGGCACATCTGCACTTGCATAACAGCTTAAACATGTTCCAACCTGCAGATAGAAAGCAAACAGAAAATTTAGCTTATGTAAAAGGTGAGGTGACCATTTCTTCTACATTTTTTTGTTTCTATTTTTCCCAACACAAAACAGCAAATGTTTTTGCGAAAAGCACTTTAGGAATCAAAAAAAAAAAAAAAAAAAAGAGAGAGAAAAAGTCCTTAGTTTCAGCTGTTGTAAAGCAGCATGATTTGGGAAGGTGAAATTCCCACCACAGCCTCTGAAGGGCATTGAAATATCATTTGGATGGGTACAAGGTTAGACCTTCTATGCACGCATACATACACATTAAGTGAAACAGGAATTAAGCCAGTGTGAGAGCTCAGTCCTGAGAGTGTGCAGAATGAACATCAAAAGGAAATTGAACTAAATAGAGCTGAAACCTGCAGACAGCTGCACAGGGTTTTTTGCTTTAACTTAGATGTATGAATTTTTTGTTTAATGTGATATATCCAAATTAGTTGAGGATCACTGCCTTATAATGTCAGTGACCACTGGAGACATTACATAGTTTTCCTATTTGATCAGAGAATGGTCCCTTCTACTATGGGCTCCTGCTTCTGCCAGTAACAGATGCATCACAGAAAGGGGGACAGTCCAAAATCATTAATGTGTAGAATGAAACCTCATTTGAGTTTTTGTGCCTTCCACAGCCTGCTCCTTACTGAAATTCATACCCATTATATAGAAGTCTGATTATTTAGTATTTAGTGGGGATTTTTGTCTGGGTTTTTTGTTTTGGTTTTGTTTGTTTGTGGAGGCAGTATTTCTTTTTTTTTTTTTAATATGGAAGCAAATAGTAATAAAACTCCAGCTCAATATTTGTTGTGTCTAAAACTCTCCTCTGAGAAGTGTACTACCCAGCTTTCTTGTTTTTCTGAAAGCCTCCATGCTTGAGGTCACTGCTGCATCTGATGCCTCACAAGTATTGAGTCATCAGGAACCTACCATTAGTATATCTGGGTGAGAAATGACATCCTCTGCCCCTTGACAACTTCAGGATTTCAAGAACTGTTCCACATTTTAGGGATGAAATGGAGATCTTCATTTTTAGCTTATTTTCCTATGTACTTCTCCATAGCTAACAGGCCAGTGATTTAAGGGAACCACAAACTGAAAAAAGAGGGACACCAACATTTTGTGTCTTCAAGGAGACCTGGAACACCTGCTATGAGTGTAGCTCAGTATTCATACAATGTGCTGCTATTTTGAATGAAACAGAGCACAAAAAACCTGCGGATTTGTTTTATCCAAAGCAGGTGATATGAGCACACAGTGTTCAAAACCTTATGGTATCAATAAAGTGTAAAAATCTCTGCAGTTTGATGCAATGATATTGCAAATACCACTTGTATTATTTTTGTGCAATGTCCATTTTTCAGTATTCCTACAGTGCTGTTGTATTTGCAGCAACAGACAATGTAACTGCCTCTTCAGGAGTTTCTCAGCAAAATCACATACTAATAGCACAAGGTCATTCAGATCCTTTGCAAATACATTCTTCACCAAGGGCAACCACTACTAGAAGCAACCCCCTAGGTTGTTAAAACAGCAGTTTATCCCTTATGGCATGTTAAAAGCAAAGACATTTGGGGGAAGGAAAAAACTCCAGGCATCCTTATTACATTTACTTGCATCAAAATCACAAGTCTTTCCTTTATGCTTCCAACAGAAATGTTTTCATTCCATTAAAGGAATTGCATTTAATATTGCATATTTATCAGCTGCATATAAAGACAAAAGATGCAACATGGTTTTATATACATATCAAATAACATGGAAGGTATGGAACACCTCTTACAAGTGTAGCTCAAGCATTAAGTTCTCAAAAGGAATTAAACTATGCATAGATCACTTTGAACACCCTGAATGAACACTTGCCAAAATGGAAAGTGTGCAATATTTTTACAGATAAGAAAGGTTTCTTACAAAAAAAAAAAAAAAAAAATTCAATGTTATAACCTACATATTTAGGGAAAACAAAGGAAAAGACAAGATACGGGAATTCTTTTCAGTTTGTGGGCTTTTTTATTTAGGGCTTTGTATTGAAAGCACTTAAATGCAAATTCAGGTATGATCTTTTTACCGTATTGTATTTCATATCATGAAAATATGAGAAATAAAAGTATTGCCATGTCTGATATGTGATATTTTAGGCAGAGCTGGTGTGGGATGACACTTGGGTTTTCATTTGAATGTCAGGGACAGAGTGGCTAAAGAAAGACAAGGGAAGCCTGAAATAACCAAGTTAGAAGGGTTATAAGCATTGTCCTAACTATTAATTATCTATGAAGCCCACTGAAGATCATCTCCTACCAGCCCCAGTCACATGGCAAGACTCTGTTACTGCTATCTGCATGCTCTTTTCTTGCTGTGACTCTGCTCATATCACCTGCTTTGGATAAAACAAATCCGCACAATCGATGCTTTTTTCCAGACATTTAAAAACTCCACATGATATTACATTGCTATATTTCAAAGAATTATAAAGGTTTTAATTTACAGAAAAATTTAACACTTTTTTTCCCACCAATGGCACCTCCACTTCAATCAATGCCAGCCCTCCATGAGTTCAGATTCCCACTCACATCTCTTACTGCAGAAGCTGAAATCTGTATAATGAGTGAGATAAGGGACTAAAACGAAAGAAACATATTTCTGCATGCATTGCCTTGAAGAGTTAATTTTTACCCTTACTTCTGCTACAGAGTTTCTGTGTTACACTGGTTGGGTGCAATTACAGAGGCCCCTTAAATCAGACTTCGCCCAGGTTATTGCATGATCCTCATTTTATTGGCCCCTACATGGCCCATAGAATCTGTTCTAAAGATAGGTAAGTGCTCAGGCTTGATCCTCATAGTCCAAGGGATCTTTACTACCAGCTCATACAAATATTGCAAACAAAGCATGAAATTTTATTATGAATATAAATTATGAAAGAAACACCTCTTATCTTGTTTGAAGCATGTTTGGAAATCTTGGCAATAATCTTCCTTTACTTTAGTTCTTCCATCTGTAAGAGGGATAATGACATCATTTAACACAAGAACATGATGAAGTTAAATAAACAGATGAGAGTATCACAGAAAGTATTTCTACACTGACAACATCAGTATGTCTACACTCAGGATTAGGTTCGAATCTTGCAAAGGAGGCAAAAGGGAGGGCCACTTCTCAATCAAAGAAAACTAAAGTAAATTTCAAATTACCCTCTTTTTTTGGGTACCAACCATTCAAGGTGTTAAATTAGGCAGGGAATGTGACAGAAATTGTGTTCATTGATATTCATTGTCCCATGCTCATCACGTTTTGGTCATGGAACTGAAACATCTTTGAATCGATAGGTACAAATATATTCCACCATAGCATGAATAATGCTAGCGTAAACAAAAAATGGTAGATCGGGCTTTTGTACTCCATTAAATAGATAAAATACAGTAATGCAAATAGAAGTACAATAGCATAATTTTGTGGAAAATGAAACTTTATAGTTTAGACCCTCAAAAGTGCTTTAGTTCCTACTTCTTAGTGAAATAATTTTGCAGGGATTTTGCATCTGAACAACTTAAAAACTTTGTGTCTTTAAATTTTGGTTGCTAGTTTGCATTTTATTTTTGAATGAGTGACTCAGACCAGATGTGAGAGGGAACATAGTATTTTCAATATGCCATGAGATCAACATATGGCCAAATATCTTCTTGTGTTGGCCACCAATTTCCTTTTAGTTTATCATAACCTTTCTGAAATTGCGGAGGGAAGAGGAAAGCAAATGGAAGATCCAGGAAAATGACCACCTTGAACACACAATAATCTGGTAAATAAATGCAAAATATCTTAAGAACACAGAGGGAATGAATCCTTTCCCACCCTGTGACAATCAAGTTATTTTGCAGATATCCAAAAAACAAAAATAGCACCTATTTAAAATTATCTATCCCTGTTACTTTTACTGGTGATTTTACTGGCTAGGCATTTCAACAAAATGGGTAAAAAATCCAAAAATATTTTACAAATCAAATTTAATAGAATCATAGAATAATAGAATGGTTTGTATTGGAAGAGACCTTAAAGCTCATCTAGTTCCAACTCCCCTGCCACAGGCAGGGACACCTTACATTAGACCAGGTTGCTCAAAGCCCCCTCCAACCCCGGAAGAGCCACCAAACAAGTTCCATCTCAGGCACACTGCCAGGCATGTGGCAGCCACAGCTTCTCTGGGCAACCTGTGCCAGTGTCTCACCACCCTTACAGGAAAGAACTTCATCCTAATTTCTAATTTAAATCTCCCCTCTTACGGTTTAAAGCCATTCTCCCTTGTCCTGTCATTACATGCCCTTGTACAAACTCCCTCTCCAGATTTCTCCCTGTTCTTAAAAGTCTCTGCTGAGCCTTTTGTTCTCTAGGCTGAACAAGCCCATCTCCTTCTGCTTGTCTTCATAGGAGAGATGCTTCAGCCCTCTGATCATCTTTGTGGTCCTCCTCTGGACTCATGGCTCTCCTTTCTTCTCCATCTTTTTGCCATCTGTCAATGTCTGGTTATTTTAATGATGACTCACAAACAATAGATGAGGGTCTTTCAATCTTCTGCTTCCAACATCCCAAGAGATAGAACTATTTCTGTTTTATAGACTGGCAACAAAATACATTGAGAAGACTAGAGGGACAAATGCTTTAGGTGCCTTACTGCTAATGGAAAGTTAGAGACCAAAGTTTTCCATTAGGCTTCCAAACAATGCATGGAAGGAGCACTGGTTTTAATCCCACACTGGGATTTGTTGGGTCAATGTCCTAGTCAGTAGTTATTTCAAGTTAGATGATGATGCAAAGGTGTGCGGACACCCCTCCCCCACTCTCTAGGGATGAAGATATGCTATTCTTTCTCTCTCTGACTGCATGTCACAGCCCCCTTACCTTCTCCTGGAGTAAAATCAGCCTTTTCTACAAAATGCAGTTGGAAGACAGTTGTAGTGCAGCTTCTGCCTCCCTTTATCCAATATCAGTGGTTAAAGATCTCAGCTAGCCTGTGGGAACACACTTCCAGTTCCTTTCTCTAATTGTGAGGAACTTGCAGTTCCCGAGTGAATTCTTCTACTTCAGGGTTGTGATATATGATGTTTGTAGCACTGTCTGTTGAAGATGCATCATTTTGATTTGCAAAATATAGCAGGAAATGGTAAGTGTGAGCATGGCTGTTTAAGTGCGCTCATAAGAGGAAAAGCTATAAGCCACTGTCTGCTCCTCTGAATACTTAATATGAGAAACTTAAACATTCATTGAATTCAGATCATATTTACTTAAGCCATTAGTCAATATTTTTCTCATTAAGGATAGCAGGATTTGACCCATTCTACAATCAATCCAGTGGCACCATGTAAATAACAGGTTTTTTAATCACATCTTTCATACAGAAGGATTCCTTAAGCAAATGGACTGAAATTTACAGATGCAGCACACATAATATTTAGATGTAATATTAGCTCCATCAGGAAGAAAAAATCCTGAAAGTTAACAAAAATTGATTGATGCTCCCTGACTGGAAGCATCTGTAATTTTTTGCATGATAGCAATATGGAATGTGTTAACTCTGTGAACACCAGTGTCTCCTTAGAACTGCTGTTGCTATTCTAACCACATTATCAACCCCACACATGTTTACCTCAGGGATATTTAGCCAGCCATAATTGACTTTTGCAAAAAAACAAAGCTGCAGGCAAGGTTTAATCCTTTTGGGCTTGTCCTCTCACTAAAATAAATAAGTATCTAAGACAATTGTAACTAGATCAAATATAAAATCAGAGGATGGGGTGAACCTGTTCAGTCCTTCTCAATTTTATATTTCTCAAAATTTTAATAATTAGAATGTCTAAAAGCAAATAATGCTTCACATGTAAGATGTTACAAATAACAGAGAACTCAGCATTTCCACTTCCAATAACAGCATTTCTGTAATTGTTATTTAACCATGTCAGGTGGAGTTTAAAAAAGCCTCATTGTTGTACTGATACTACACTAAACATCAGCTGGTAAGGTTAATGCCACATAGTGCTGATTGCACAGAACCTCTAGGTGAGATTAATCTTACTTAATATAGTAGATGGTGTCACAGTTTAATCCTAGCCAACAGCTCAGCCCCACACAGCCACTTGCTCACTCCCTCCCATTGGGATGGGGGAGAGAATTTGAAGGGTAAAAGTCATGAAACTCATGGGTTGAGATAAAGACAGTTTAATGGGTAAAGCAAAAGCTGTGCATGCAAGCAAAGCAAAACAAGGAATTCAGTCACTACTGCCCACCAGCAAGCAGGTGTTCAGCCATCTCCAGGAAAGCAGGGCTCCATCACGTGTAATGCTGACTTGGGAAGACAAATGCCATCACTCCAAACATCTCACTCATCCTTCTTCCAGCTTTACCTGCTGAGCATGACGTCGTATTGTCTGGGATATCCTTTGGGTCAGTTGGGGTCAATTGTCCAGCTGTGCCCCCTCCAACCCCTTGTGCATCCCCACTCTGCTCACTGGTGGTGTGAGAAGCTGAAAATGCCTGCTCAGCAGAAACTCAAACATGCCCATGTTATCACTGTTCCCAGCACAAATCCAAAGCATAGCCCCATACTAGTAACTATGAAGAAAATTAACTATCCCAGCCAAAACTTGCACAGGTGACTAAGACTAGATTTTAATACATCATTTAACCTGGTGCTACCTGGGAAAGAAAGCAGTCCTGCACTACTTTTACTGGCACCCCCTCATTTCTACTCCTGCACTGATTTGTCTCTTGTGCTGATACCAACATTTGTACAACTCTGTGGTAAACAGTTTCAACTCTGTGGTAAACAGTTTCAAGGTGTTGATCTGGCTGAAAAGTAGCTAATTTTTTCCCCAGGTGAGTCTTAACTCAGATTCACTCACCACACAGTGCATCTTGCACTTTGTAATGAATACATGAAGAGGGAGGAAGACTTTAGGACTGCTTGTTCGGACAACAGGGCCAGCTTCCATTGAGAATTCATCTTTGTCCTCAGATAGGTGGAATGAAGCATGTTCTGGAGTTGCATCCCTTTTCTTTAATGACAACAAAAGAAGCTCAGAAAACTAGGTTAAACTTAAATTTCTAATTGCAGATAGTTGGAGTGGGAAGACTAACATCCATGAGCACAGCAGTTCGCACTAGGATAAAAATTTAATTCAAAGTATTACATTAAGAGCGAACACCCTATGTCAGGTCAATTATCTCAAGTACAGGTAAATGCCATGAGTGTGAGGCTATGCTGTCCAATAGATAAGAAGGTCAGACACTTAGGATAAAATCGTTGCTCCATAAAAATGAACAGCAAACTTCTCATTGACATAAAGCACGTAAGAATTTTATCCTAGTGTCCTATGTTTGATTCCACTTTTATCCATTGTTTGGCTCTTAAAAAATCAATGCATATTTCTCTTCTTTCTTTAGTTGTAAAGTGGTCATTACTGGGATTGTATTTGTAAAATGCTTTCTCATAGTACGTATGAAAGAATTATTATGGTTAAGTATATTACTATCTACTGACGAGTCATCTGCTGAGCTAAGAGAGCAATTGCAGAAAATTTTTTATATATGCAGATAAATTTAGATTAAAATGAGAAGATTGGTGGGGAAAAAAAACCTGAGTGCTTTCCTTCATTCACTTTTTCATATATGAAACTTTGTATAAAGGCTTTTGTAAACTGTTCTCTGACCTATGTTAAGAAATCTATTCCCTGCAGGAAAAAGAAAAAAGAAACACTTAAGGAGGGCCATAAGCTTACCCAGGTATATGCAGAACTTTCATTACTACAGTCGAGTAACTATGGTCTAACTGAATACATTTGTGGAAACAAGCAGTGGGTGTTAACTGATGAATGATGTTCTACACTCAAAGACATAGGAAGAAGTTTTGTTTTCTAAACATAGTATTTTCAGATGTCCATAGCAGATGTAATACTTTTAAGCAAATGTGTGTATGTATGGCAGGTGTTCTAAAAAGCAACAATCATGTTACGAAAGCCTGTGAAGAGTCCATAGATACCATTTTTTATTACTCCTTAATCCCTGAAAACCTATTAAGATGACAATGAGTAAAAGATTTTTGAACTGGATACCTCAAAGTATTACTGTTGCTTTGCAGAATGAAGAACAATTTTGCTTTATTGTTAGTATATTGCACTCACAGACAGTGTAGAGCAACAGAGTAGCACTGGGACAGGGAATAAAATACAAGTCCCACAGGAAGTCCATGACAAAATTCTGCTTCTCTTCAAGGAATTCAGATACTGCTCAAAGCATGACAGAAATGGGTCACAAATTTTTGAATCATGTCAATGCTGGAGACGGCTGAAACTAAGATGGAAGCTATAAGAAGGGCAATAACAACTAAACTATAGTTAAGAAATAGAAATCTTTTCTAAAGGATGGGGTAATGTGTGAGAAATCCAAGAAGTCAAACTGTAGAAAAAGAGGCAAAAAACTTGTATCCCGTGAGTAGAGAAATCCATAAGGATGTCAGCTTTAATAAAATGTATACCTTCAATATGTAGTTATATCTGAAAACTCAGAAAAGTACAAAGCTCAGACTGGTATGCATGTTACAAGAAAATCTATCTTTCTCTCACAGATTGTACTCTGTAGTGACAAGAATCTCAAATAACCATATTTGATGAATGAAACTAAGAAGCGCTCTTGTGAAATTTATATCCACATGTATCCTAACTTCTTTCATCAAAATAATTGTAGGATCATAGAATGGTTGAGGTTGGACAGGACCTCTGGAGGTCACGTTGTCCAACCCCCTTGCTCACAAAAGATCACCTAGAGCTGGTTGCCCAGGACCATGACTACAGCTTTTGAGTATCTACAAGGGTGGAATAGGAAATTAAATACAACTTCAGAACTTGTTTCTTCTCTACAGATACACTTGGCTGTCATTCAATAGAAGGATGAGGAAGACTTCTGAAATTTCCTCAGAATCTTCTTATAGTCCTCAGAAAAATCCAGAGTATACTAGACCACTATGTCGAATAGTGTTCAGACAAGTTATTTCTCTTATTAAGGGTGTAGCATACTATGAATCTGGCAAATGGGCGCTGTAGGACATATGTAAGAAATGCGTAATTATCTCAGCCCAAATCCTTGTACGAAAATTAGACTATGTGTATTGAAATTAGAGGGATTGAAAACACAAGAAGTTGAGCCTGCATCAAACCACTTTCTTCACAGAAAATACAAAAAGCTGATACTACGAAAGATACTGCATTAAAGATAGACACATTTTTATTTGTCACCAGCATTTAATACATCAAGATTTTTTCTCATGTATTTACATACTTGCAGAAAACTGAAAATAATTTTTGCTCAGATTTTTAAAAGATGGATTACTCCTATCTTGGAGTATTATCTGTCATCACCAGACTAAAATTATTAAGAGGTTGTCACCTCTTAATAATAATAATAAGAATAGTAATATACACTGTAATAATAGCGTTTCTGTAGCAGACCCAGAGTAGTTGCAGAGCTGAAATTTGTTTTCTTGTATATGAAAAGATAACAATCTTTTCACTTGATTTTAAATCATATATGAAGTGATATAACACTTTAACAATGTTAAATCAAGTCACTTAGGCACTGGTTGTATGAGTTGTCACTCACTGGACTGCTGCTATTTAGGAATGAAAAGTAAGAAGCAGCAATTTAGCTAAGTAACATGTAAGATGTTCCTGGTTTGTGAACAATACTTCAGGTTAGTAGGTTAGCAAATTAGGGCCATTTTCAATGTAAATTTCTAAACAACGTCGGAAATGCGTGGTGGTTGTAGCACACAGTGTTAAGTAGTGTAATGGAGTGGAGTACATATTCTACTCAGCAACCTCCGGCAGAGTAAGCCAAGGTACAATAGCATCTCAAACATCCTCTAGAGCAATCCACAAGGCTCCTTCAATACCCTTTATTAAAGTCAGTCTGCTGCCATGCCTGTCAGTTTATTTATAACACTGAAACTGAGGACAGCATGGCACTGTCAGTATTTCATTCATTATGGAAATATACTTTTTAATGAGCAAATACATGAGAAAGTTATACTTTCTTCCCTCTCCAAACCTTCCCACATGAGTTTATAACATTTATATTTTGATCTCACTGAGCCTATTCTTCATGTAGGTTGTAAAATGTCTAGCCAATTGGGAATTTTCTATGTATGAATAAATAATTAAGCCTCTGTATGCTATAATGTGTGTCTGTTAATGGCACCACAGATCTATCGATCTCAACCACCTACTTATCAACACAGCTTTCTATGTCGGCATTTGTGTAAAAATTTTCAATGGACAATGGCTGGCCAACTACTTAAGACAGAGTGAGGAGAAACTTGTAATGAAAGATTGTCCTTGAATTTGCATAACTACAAGCTTCACAAATTGGTTGTTTCCTGTCTCTGTTTCTCTCTCAAATTTCTGCCACATAGCATGATCAAGAAATCTGAATCCCAATTTTCCCATATACTAGCCAGACTTCATCTATTTGTTTGTGGGGTGGCTGCTGGCCTTCCCTTCCCTATGTGCTTTATTCCACTCTCAGCTGCCCTGAACAGTGATCAGTGTTACCAGTCCATGCTGCAATCAGTTTCCTAGCTCATTTCTGCTCCTACCAAAAAAAACCCCAAAAAACCATTATCTTATTCTTTTTGAATTTTTTATTACCCAGATCAATACAATCAGAGTTCTGCATCTGCCTAGTCTCCACTCACCAGAGCCAGCCAGCGTGGGGACGTGCTGGTCTCTTCGTAATGTTTATGTCAAGAGGGTGATATTTTTCTCCCACACTAAGTTCATCTTAATTACTTCCTCTGAAATGCTAGGGGTGGCCTCACTTCCCTTCACCAAGACTTGCTGTCTCTGCCCTGCCACATCTGCTTTATAAAAAGACGCCTTCCAATTTTAGGCCCATTTTCTTCCCCCCACAAGTAGTGAATGCTCTGTTAATCTTTAGGAATGATCCTCCCGAGAAGGCCGTAACTTCTATTTTAAGGAAGACTTCAGTCTGGGTGGATGATTTTTATGACTGCAGTTAGTACTACTTTTAATCTGTCTTTGTTACCTAAGGTTCCGTAGAAGGTCATGAAAGTTTAAATTCTGGACCACCTTATAAGAAATCACCTGTCTGAAGACTTTTAAAATTGCCCATCCTGTTAACAGAGCTGACTCTGTGTTACTTTGGGTGTGTTCCAGGTTTACAAAAGCCCTCATATCGATAGAAGAATTTTCTGCTAATATTCCACATACTCGTCAGACTATATACACTTCCCTCCTCTCCACACATTTGGAAACACTGCGTTTTTCATAATTCCAGTACAAAATTCTGTCTAATAGACAACAACAACTGAGAAATATAATTCTAGGCATTTAACCTAATACGAACAGTGTTTTTATCAGAGAAACTGCATAACTAGAAAACCAACTGAAAAGAATCCATGGTGCTATTACTCAAAATACTCTGGAACAAAATCTCCTCTTCTTCTTTTGGAAAGAATACTAACAAAGCTTAAAAAAAATAAATAAAAAATTTAAGGGTTAAAGGCCTGTCCTTTATTTCCAAGCTTTTGGAGAGAGGGAAGAGAGCGTACTTAGAACATCTAAGTAGGAAGAAAAAAGGGCTTTTATTGCTGTCCCAACAAATAGTAAACAAATCATTACAGATGAAATGAGTTTCAGTTGTGTTAAAGCATGGTCAAGATTAGTCCCAGTAAAATAAAAGCAAAATTCTGAAGTTAGAGTTGAAATTCAATTGAGAATGGAGCACCATTTTTCCTGGAAAACAAAAAATGTACATTTTCAGTCCACACTAAGGACGAGAGGAAGTAAAATTTAAGTATCTACAAATAAAAAGAAACCTGTTTGAAACAATGATCCTGGATTCGTATAAACACCACAGTTCCTTAAAAATGGGGCCTGATTTTTCACAGCATCAGCAAATTCAATGAATTATAACTCCTTTCTTACAAAGTTCATTTAAAAGAGAACCTGTTACTCCAACAAATTCATCTACCATAAAAAAAGTAAGTGTTAATATGCCAATAACATACTAAATATATTCTATAAATTTTTGCCTCCTGTATTTTCAGATTAAATATACGGCTATAAAAAGTAAATAGCTCATTTAATGCTCAGCTTTTCTTGTATAAACATGATGAGATTTGAATTATATTTTAAGGAAACTCATTGGAAACCCTATAACTTCCCCAAAAAATTCAGTTCAATTTAATGTCTAATAAAAGGCAGACCACTATTTCAAATTTAGCAGATTGAATCTACTGGACATCTGAATCTGATCTTTTACATTATTAATATGGATACCCAGGAAAAACAAATAATAATTTATGTATATAACTTTAGGTAACAAAGTTTGAAAAATAGCCTAAAAATCTATGTATAGAGATGAAAAAACCCCAACCAGCATGCATAAACCTTGGCTATTTCTGATAGATGACTGTGATAAAATAAAGGCACCAGGTCTAGGTCAGGAGAATTTTTTTGCCCGGAGCTGTCCACTACCTAACCAAAAGCCCAGGTGGCAGTTTGAGGACCGGGCAGATAATTTTTTTTTCATGTCAAGTGCAATTATGCTGTCCAGATATTCTCATACGCGTTGATCTCAGATTAACAAGTAATTGATTTTGAGATGAAAAGGGGGAAATAATCTCCAGAGCAGCACAAGATCATTGTTTACTGAACGTCACAATGAGCTCAGGTAAACACAATTCAAAAAATTACTCTTCCAAAATCAACCAGAATCAATGTTTAAAATGATGTCACAGGAAAAAAATTTCTCATGAGCGACTAGACAGGATTTCCTATTTTTATGTAATGAAAAGCAGCAATTGTACCTAGCTTCACAGAAGTGTATGTCACCATACAGGAGAAACCCACATCTAATTATTCACCAGAAAATGGCCTCTCTGACATAAACAGGGAAAATTGTTTCATAAATCAATTTTGCGCTAACCTTCTAAACAAAAATGCACCACACATTTGAGATGCAATTACTTTGCCTTGTACATCACACGATAAGGTGACTTGATATTCAAGGGAAGGAGAGGTGAGAGTTGCTCTTTGTTCTCTGCACTGTACATGACAATCTATTATCAGAGAAATTATAAACATTCACAATAAATACATCGTCCTTGACCCTCATGCACAGGCTCGCCTGCAACCCTCCATGTAGTATTTCTTCACACCAGGGCCAGTGACAAGCTCGGCATCACGGTACAGCAGCAACTGCTGTCTGCACATTGCTTATTGCCCTCCCACTGATCACACTACATAAATAATTTAGGCCCAGCCTTTTCTGTCATGTATATGGTTAATGGACATTTGCATCTTTATAGAAGCTTCTGGAATCAGGAGAAGCCCTGATATCTTATTATTTTATTATTACTATTCTATTATCTTCTTCAGATAAGAAAATAACCATAAGGACAAATCAGAACTTGCTTCTAAAGAAAGAATAATGTTGCAAGCACTACTATTTATACTGTCTTAATGCTACTGTAGTGTTTGTCCCACTTCTTAAAACTGTGTTAAGGAGTTTACAAAGAGGTATATAAATGAAAAGCTCTTGCCTGGATTTCATAAAAGGATATGAAAAGGCGATCAGGAATTGGAGGTGAGATGTCAAGCTGTGCTGGTGGTGGCTGGGATAGAGTTAATTTTCTTCATAGTTGCTAGTACGGGGCTATGCTTTGTATTTGTGCTGGAAAACAGTGTTGATAGCACAGGGGTGTTTCAGTTACTGCTGAGCAGAGCTTACACAGAGTCAAGGCCCCAACAGTGAGCAGGTTGGGGGTGTACAAAGAACTGTGGGGGACACAGCTGGGACAGCTGATCCCAAAGGATATCGCAGACCATATGGCATCATGCTCTGCAGGTAAAACTGGGGAAGAAGAAGAAAGCAGGGGACATTCGGAGTTACGGCATTTGTCTTCCCAAGTAATAGTTACTGACGTTGGAGCCCTGCTCTCATGGAGATGACTGAACACCTGCCTGTCCATGGAAAGTGGTGAATTAATTCCTTGTTTTGCTTTGCTTGCATGTGCAGCTTTTGCTTTACCTGTTAAACTGTCTTTATCTTAACCCAAAAGTTTTCTCACTTTTACTCTTCCAACTCTCTCCTCTCTATTCCACCAGGGGGGAGTGAGAGAGCAGCTGCGTGGGGCTGAGCTGCTGGCTGGGGTTAAACCACAACACAAGCTAATTGCTTACAGCAATAACAACCTGCAACTAAAAAGGGATCTGGAACGTTCTTGCTTCTTCACATTCAGTTTAGACATATTTATCTTCTGGGAGTGTGATTTAGTCATCACTACTGCTTTTGCCCCTTTACCACATTTATTTCTTTTTAACATATAGAAATTTGATTGGCTTGGTCACATGACAGGGACTGTTTGGCTCTAATTCATATACAAAAGTGAGACTATTTAAAACAGCACCAAGAGTGCACAACAAAAAGTCCTTTACTCATGCCAGGAGCCAGCCATGAACCAAAGCCCAGCAAGTCCAAAGCTGCCTTAGGAAGAGCTTGCTTTTTACCAACATCTTGTAGCCAAAAAAAAAAATAAATCTGTAAGAAGTGTTTTCTTGATGAGACAGCTACAAATCAATAAATAAAGGACTAGAGGGATATTAAAAATGAAGGTGTCAGCATGGGAACGCACAGACAAGTCAATGTGGATGAAAGAGGCTGGTAGGTTTACCAAAGACGATGCCATTTGCATAATACATTAGTTTATACTTTCCTGAGGATAGACATAAACAGGGAAATAAATGTCTGTGGCAAGCCTTGTATTTGCTTAAATCCAAGCTCATTAAGCGGTAAATGTCAAATTACTAATAGTTAGCTTAGGTAATGTTTGTGGAGGAGGGGTTAAATTCACAAAATTGCTCAGCTTCGTCCTGACAAATCTGAGACCAGCAAACTAACAAACAGCCTCTTCACTTCATTACTAACTTTGATTTTAAACCTTGTGGCCATGATTTCTTTAGTGCAGTGTTGTTATAAACCCAGTCCTGATTCTGAATATAAAATCTGCATCTGGTTATATTATTTGCAAGTTAAAATATTAATCTTTTTAATGCTGAAGATAAATTAATAAATACCATTGCTGGCATGAAATAGGTGAGTGACAAGTGTTGAAATATATGGATTTTGGTTACTTTACCATCCTGTGTCAAAGAAAAAAGCATTGTGCCTTTCTCTATAATGTCATCCTATTCCACTTTTGTCCTTATATATATTATGTCTGCTTTTTTTGGCACGTGATATGCATTCAATTAAGTAATAGCACTCCAGATGTGATAAGTGCTCTGCTCTAGTTTTACATCGCAGTACAATGCGCCATGTATTAGCAAACTAGACAATGATCTGATTTACTATGTGTATTACTCTAAATGTGAAAACACTGCTCATAAATTGCATTTTTTGTATCTATCACTTAGTCTTCCATTGCTATTACCTGACTTTAAACACTGTAGCAATTACACAGTGAAAACAACTTGAAAGTTCATGGCATCCTGCAGGAGACAATGCATTGTAATGCACATCCTCAATTCTCTGCAGGCTTCAGCAGGCTGCAAATCTGTCAGGGCCGAGTCTGCAGGGAAATGGTACTTTTCATCTGTCTCTGCTGTATATAATCCACATTATATAATGCAATAAGATATAAAATTGTCAGAAGAGCCCAGAGTTGTTCTCTCTACTTAAAATTATATGTGCAAAGACAAGCAGACTACAGTAGAGTTTCTATGTTTTTGGAGCTGAAATCATATTGGCAACATGATGCATCATAAATTTTAAACCATCGGCTGTCGTGGCTGATCTTATGCAGGTGCTGAACAGTAAGCATTTGTCCTAAAATAACATCACTTTATATATCAGCCCTGGTAAGTGTTGGTCCATGCTTTTATCTAGTCACAGTAAACAGAAACAAATAAATAAGCATACAGCATTGTGAACAGTCAAAAGAAGATACATCTTTAAATAAATACTGGAAAATAAAACCTTAATAATACTGACTTTGGTAAATCAATAAAGAGCTTTACAGATCCTGGACAGATGGTATTGTCCTACAACATTTCTTCAGAAAGTACACTGACACGACAGCATCTCCAAATTCTGGCAAATGCTTGTTATAAGAGAATCATCAGCTCTAGCTATAATTCAGATTTTGCTCCTTTCCCAACTTCCATCCACAATCCCTATTTTAAGGGTATTTAAAGTAGGATCATCTCTCACCATCCATGGAAACCTCTCAGACAAACAGTAAAGCTCACAGAACCATGACAGCTACCCTTTGGTACCAGCAGAAGAAATAAGCAGCAAACGGTGAGCTGGATAAGAACTGCTTAATCCAGCCCTGCTGCAGCTAGAACAGCAGTGTCTGGCCATGCTTCCATGCAAAACTTCAGATGTCAAGTAGTTGGGGTGGGATTGCTGGACCTGGACCAAGTAATGTTTCAAAAGGACAACAGTTTCAATTACAAGAAGTATCAGCAAACCTGTCACTCCATGTTGCACCAACTCCCTAATAAAATGCTCTTCAGAAATACCCTAGTTCACTTGTTCAGACCCATATGGGGTACCTGACACAGCAAAGGTACATCACTGTTCATAGGACTCCTTAGCTTAACCAGCACTATTCCAGGTTTGATGCTCCTTCCAGAAGCACAAACACCACCATGGTGCAACCCCAGGCAGACACTCTTCCTCCTGCACCTCCAAAGCTGGGCCAGCTGCAGCCCAACGCTATCACAGAGAAGAGATACCTGGTAGGAAACATTTCACGCTCACATTGCCAGTTAGTGTCACAAAAAGAGATCAAACCTTGAAATAATGGGAACCAGAATACTAAACAGATTGTTAGAGGTAACCAGTTTGTCAACAGGTGATCAGGCTGGGGGAGATATGCCTATCTGTACTGTACACACACAGTATTGTAACAGTGGGTTGGTTTTAGTTGAGTTAACATATGCTGCTCTTCAAATAACTGAGGATTTTATTAAAATAAGAGTATGCTCTTTAAAAATGTATTCTTATACAATAGCGACCATGTTCCAGTTCACAGGCTTTTCAACCTTTTTTTAACATGACTGAATAACAGAATTCTATGTATTTATAGCTTTCAATTTTAATTACTTCACGTTTTTGGCTATTATTTGAGGGTTAGAGTTGCAGAGGCCAAAAGGTGGCATCTTCCATTAAATGGTTTTTATCTTTTGCTCATGATGGGTATCGTGGTTTAAGCCCAGCCTATAACTTGGAACCATGTAGCCGCTCACTCACTCCCCTCCTTCTTCCTCCCCCTGCTCCTGGAGGGATGGGGAGAAGAATCAGAGGAATGTAACTCCCACGGGCTGAGAAAAGAGCAGTCCAGTAACTAAGGTATAATATAAGACACTACTGCTACCAATAATAATGATAAGAGAAATAACAAGGGGAGAGGATTTAAAACTAAAAAGGGAAGGAAAGAAAAAACCAATAAAGAGCAGTGATGCACAATACAATTGCTCACCACCCACCAACCGATACCCAGCCTGCCCTTAGCAGCAACCTGGGCCTTCCAGGTAACTTCCCTCAGTTTGTATACTGGGCATGACATGCAGTGGTATGGAATACCCCTTTGGCTAGTTTGGGTCAGATGTCCTGTCTCTGCTCACTTCTGGCTTCCCGTGCCTCTCCTCACTGGCAGAGCATGAGAGACTGAAAAATCCTTGATCAGGGTAAGTGTTTATATTCACTACTCTGAGCACTTTTGCGTTGTTGTAGATTAAAGAATTACAAACTTTCTCATAATTTAAGAACTAACCTCTGATTTCACAGAAAGCAGTGATTATTTGGTTGTTCTTGTAATGGGACTAAGGACTAGTCTTAATAAGTTAAGCCACAATCGTCAACTGATGGGTATTTATAACGGGAAAATCAAAGGATGATGAGTAAGGCCAAGCGGGTGATTTCTTACTCTGATTTAGCCTCTGAGAATGGGTTTGGAGCAATCACAAGAGTGAAGAAAGTAGTTTACTATTTGCAGAGCCTCTCTGGTCCACGTTTAGGTGCTGGCTGTCCTGCCTGTCCTTCTGCTGGAGCTCACCAGCTCACCCAGCTGGCTGGTAGAAGGGCTTGTACAGCCACCTCCCAGCCCTCCCTGGCAGAACCAGCCACGTTAGTTGAGACAAATGATTTCAACTTCTTAAGGTTATCATCTGGCTCATTTTAGCAGAGGCAGGCTCAGAAGCACTTATACCAGCAACTGGGCAGCGGGCCTGAGGGAGAGCTAGCCATCACTTCAGCCAAGTGGTGGTGACAAGGAGCTGAGGGCTGCCTGAAGGCATCAACTTCATCACCTGGCCCTCATCTACCTGGAAAGGGTGTACAAATATGAGATAAGTCTCACTGTCATAGGCTGGGTGGAACTAATTACTTCACAGGCAATCGTCAGCTGATAACCATTTCTGGATATTGTGGATCTGACTGATTTAGGTGAGAGACCAGAGCTGAAATTCTCTGTATTCTATAATCAAAGCTCTGAGCCAGCTAATTGCCTTCTGTTAAAACTGCCTACACATGTGCACACATGTACACACATACGGTTTCTCTCTTTTCCCTTTGTCTCGCACCCTGGGCTGTAGTTGCAGATCTGAGACAGGGCAGGCTGAGTGCTATATTCTCTGCAATTACCCTGATATGTCGTGAAACCTACCTCAAGCTACTAGGGCCTGGAACACCAGTGATGGTAGCAAAATAAAATGGTTGATGCCACATTTCTCTAACTCAGGAAAGGCAAAAGCACTTCTACAATAAACCATTACAATATATAGCATCAATAAGCATAATATATATTATACTGGTAGGCTTATTCTTTTAAGATGCAAGCACAGGGGCTCTTGTGTGTGTCTGCAAAGCAGAGTACTTAACATAAAAGGATTATGTCCTGTTTGTGCAAGAGGAAATGGGCCATTCTTTACTTTCCTGTGGCATTACAATTGCCAGCCATAATTGTCTATCACTTTCTGGGTGGTAAATTATTGCTTGTTTAGCAAAGATTCAGATCAACCAGCCTTAGCAGCTCCCTTGCAAACTTGCAACAGTGTAATTAGCCTAAATCATATAATAAAAGTTACGTAGCACGGTAGCACACAAGGTACAATGGCATTACTTGTACATGGCCAGAAGTTTTAGAAAAAGTAATTTTTCTAGAAGGATCCAAAATTCAGTCACCAAACGGAACAGCAGCAAACACTTCTTGTAAGAAAAGAGGGGACCTGGGTGATGAACTCTGGAAAATCTCTGCTGTGACACTAGGTAGCAGGTATGGAGCTTTAGCTGCTCTGAAAAATGCAGTCTCCTCCCCAGAGAATTTAACAAGGTAAACTGCTCCCCAGTGAAATTTAATTTAAAGTTGCATGTGTGAGAAATCTATGTTTAATACCTCAATAGTGGCAAAATCTATGTTTATTTTTCAGCTTCAGCTGAAGTTAATCAGAAAACACTCAGATTTAGTTCCCAAATCTTCTCCAGACATGAGCTGGAATGATGGAAAAGGTTTCAGCCAGGAAGTCAGGAAAATACAGAGCACCTTTTCAGTAATAATAACAGGGCAAGCCCTATCACTGGCTTAAACCCAAGGAAAATCTACTTGTAAGATGGTTGTCTATGCTAGAAGGGAACACAGCAACCCATGAGATCACTCCCAGCCCAATGTCATTTTATCTGTGTATTCTTAAAGTTAGTTACTTTAAGTCTGTGAGCGATACACATAAAAATGTGTCTATAGTTTTGCAGGATGTAGGGCAACAGGTTTGATTCTGCTCTAAAGCAACCAGCAGATTTACATAGACTTAAACAGGAATAAGATAGCCCTAAGTTACTAAATCAAACGGTCATTAAAACACTTGCAGAAGAGAAAAAAAATGCTAATTTTTCAATGAAGCAAGTAAAATAGACAAAAAAATAGACAAAAAAATTGCCAGCAGCTTTGTTGAATTGTTAAATAGAAAGCATTTCTTTGTTCAAATACTGATGCATCAATGTCTAGCAACAACTTCAAAAGCATTTAAGTTACTCAGGAACTTCAGATCATTACATGGTTTTGAAAACCCTTTTATTTTAAATCAGATTGCACAAAAATCTGTGAAAGTTTCAAGGGATGGACAAATGGACAAATGGGTTTCTTTTCTGCATTACTTGCTTGCAGCTTCTCCCTGTTAGCTGCCTTTTTTACTCTCACTTTTGGGGGAATTAAAAACCAAAACAAAACAGTACTCAGACATGCAGCCTGTTTCAAAGCTCCAGTGGGTAGCAGGGAAACACTTTAGAAATCAGGTGAAATGAATTCAAGATGGGTGAAAATGGTGTTTGGTTCTGCTCTGCTACCTTTTACTGAAGATTCACTGCAGAGACGTGAATCATCTCCATCCACGCTGTGCTTCGCTTCTTGCAGGCATTTTTCACAGATCCCTCCTGCTTCTTTTGTCTCCTAGTGTCAGACATGGTGATTTACCATTGGTCACTGTGGCATTAAGGGTTTCCTACCAGTTAGGACAAGTGTAAGAGAAAAGGAGCCTGCTGCAAAATAAATAAATAAAATAATGGCAGACACCTTGTAATAAGGAATAACAATTAGGTAATAAAGTCAGGGAAAAAATAGGAAGGCACAGCTTCTGTTCACATGGCTTACAGCAAAAACCCACCATTTTTTACTTTAGATCAGCTAAAATCTCTGCTTAAAATAAACTGAGAACACAATTATATTCAAGCAACTGGGCTCTTTGTCTTTTTAGAAAGAAATCTCCTTCCCAGAGAAAGCAAACAATGAAATAGAAAAAGAGTAAAAGAAAAAAATATTTTTATGAAACCATTAATAATCAAACAGACATAATTGTACAAGACACTAACAGAAACCAGTGTTCAGGGAAGAAGACAAACATCAACATGATAAAATGTTGTTTTTATAAAGTACATGAAACTCCAGCTCACTTCTCCTACTTACCTCTAAAAATAAATAAAAATCATGCCTTGAATATAACAACTGTGATTCCATTTAGAAAATCTATATCACCATTTTTCAGAGAATTTGAAAAACTAGGAGTGGTATCTGCATTGTTGAATTTGATTCCTTCCTTTGGGGACTGTACCTAGTCTCTGGGTTTATGATAAAATAGATGGCAGAAAAAAAACCAAGAAACATGCATATTTTAAAGTTATGTACTTTACCTAAAAAGAAGTTTTGTCTTCTTCATTTATGTGTAACAGCACAGAGATCCCTTACATGACATGAAATTTTAATGCTAATAGCATGCTAAGAAAACCAGGTACCACTAATCGTTAAAGCCAGTTTCTAAGCTATAGACACTACAGTATAGAACAGAATCAAAATCACATTTACAGACCTCCCTTTTCTTTTCACTATACTCGGTAGTTTATGCAAACACTTTCAGAAGTGTCTCTGAAGTCTTTCAGACTCTTCAAAAAGGGTTCAGCCAAACACACACGGCATAAGTGCCTGAGTGGAGCACTGGATAAAAACTAGGAAGAAAAAAACAAAACCAAACAAGGTAGGCAATTATTTCTGAGACTTGTTTTGGATTTATTTCTTCAGGACAGTAAAAATAAAATCACACATGACACAAGCTCCATTCCAACAATATAGTCACATTATGGGACTTTCTGACAGTGTTTAAAATGTTTCCTGATGTTTCAAGGAAGCATTTAATAAAAAGGGACAGTGCTGATATGTCATTAATAAGATGGCCATTATTTTCAGGGCAATTCATTGTGCTTGTGATGGTTTTAAAGTGTATTTCCTGAAAGATATTCTCTATACTGTCATCCAAGGAACCATTCCAAGTAAAGAAATTTTGGATGTATGGAAGAAGCATTATTTCCCTAGAGCTTTTAGCACACATGGTTTTTTAATAAGCATGAATGACCCATGGATTTAGTTTATTTTGTCCCTAAATTAGACGGAAAAAAAGAAAAAGAACCACTTTTATCATATAATTCTAAGGGATCTCAGAAAGGAGAGGTTGCACTGTAAGTGCAAGATCCTGCACCTGGGTCGGCACA
>NW_009910462.1:0-14868 GCF_000696875.1 Nestor notabilis
AAATAATTAAAACATTCTTTTCAGGGAAAGATTTATGTAACTTGACATAGCTTTCATGAGTTTCTGAGCATTTTGTGCAAAGTACCTGGTATAAATCCACAAAACAAAAATTCTATTTTAATATTCTAAATCTATTCTAGTTTAATTTGACTATTGAGCTTTACTTCACTTAGAAATAATCTATCATTTATGATTAAAGATAATGTAGAAATCAAGAATCTACAAGTCAGGCAAATTTAAAACAAAGCTTACAGTTACAACAGAATTTCAGAGGAATTTTAGAACAATGTAGTAGCTGAAACAATTGAAAGTTTTGCATATGTGTATATATATGGGGTTTTGTATATGTATCGGAGACTTTTACATATATATTTATATTTTATAGGCATAACAATCTGCAGATAAAGGGAGGAACTATCTTTGTTGGAGTAGAGTAGCAGAGGTACCAATGATTTTCAGTCCTTAGTAAGTAATAGTCTAAACTATTGCAGGAAATAAGGGGCAGAGGATTTCAGAAGACATAGTGTTTTTATACATTAGAACTCAAAACACATTTGTTACCTTGGCAGTCCTGACAGACTTTTGTATTACCTTAAAGAAGGATCTAATTTTGCTGTGCTTCAGTTCCTGGTTGTTCCTATTGTGATCATCCTGAGATGGTTTAGTGAGAAATCAGTGATTATAAAGTGGTTTTTTTTTCCATAATGAGACGTAAGGTACTCCTGTCGTCAGTTGTCCACAAAATCCTTGGCGTGAGTAGAACACCTCATATCAGAGTACTGGGGGTGAGTAGGTAGCATGGTAGCACTAGCACTAGTAAATCATTTAAATGTGGATTAAGCCTGGAGGGGGGAGGTAAAAATGCTTGAATAGAGAACAAGAAAAGCAAAGAAATGAGGCTTTGAGGGAGAGAGGTCTGTCCATTAGGAAGGAGGAACTTGAAAGCAAATACAGGTTCTTGGGGGAAACTTGCTTAAGCTAACAGCACTTACCTTTTCTTCTTTTTCTTCTTTTTTTTTAAATCTTTCTCTTAGCATCCTCTACCCTTTTGCCTCCGGACCCTCATTCCTCAAGCTCACTAATTCATTTGGACTCCTTGTTAGGTGCTTCCTCTGACCTTTTTGAGCTCTTTCTTCTCCCCTGCATAGCTGGATTTCCTAACTTAATGAGTGCAAAATGTTATTGTTCCCTCCCGGCGACTGATCTGTGGTTACTAGTGCTACTGCAGGTTGTTAGTAATGGAGGTCACTGATGAACTGAAAGATGGGTGGGGAGGATGGAGGCAGACACTGTAAGTCTTTGTTAAAAGATACGGATTTTACAGGTACAGTAAACAGTAAGCTTTTAGCAACAGTACTTTATAAGGGTGATTCATATGTCACTCAATCAACTAAATCAGAACATGTCACTATCCAGACAATGTTTTATTCAGTGTTAGTGTTGGGCATTTTATAATGACTTCTCTTGCTCACACTTTTCCAGAATATTTTTATATCCTAAAATTCTTAGCTTCTGTGACTGCTTACTTGATTTCTTCACTTCTCCTGGATTTTCATATCCATCAGGCATAAGACTGGTGTTTTTGTGTAGGTCATAGAAACATAGGATGGTTAGCGTTGAAAGAGACCTTAAAGATCATCGAGTTTCAACTCCTCTGCCATGGGTAGGGACACCTTCCACTAGACCAGGTTGCCCAAAGCCCGTCCAACCTGGCCCTGAACACTGCCAGGGACGGGCATCCACAACTTCTCTGGGCAGCCTGTTCCAGTGTCTCATCACCCTCACAGTAAACTGGTACAAGCATTACTTCAAGTGCACAAGAGGAAGAGTTATAAAGTTGGAGGTAATTCCTTATCTCATAATGTCGGCCAGTGTAATGTTTTGCTAAAATTGTGGAAACAACACAAGCACCAGCTTCCTCCAAGTACAACATTAGACCAGTAAACAAGTAGTTTGTAGTTAGTTCAATGCAATCACTTTTGCGCTTGATACATGCATGCTTTGGTTGTGTTCAGATTAGAGGCCACAAGCCTTAGCATCCATTTTAAACAAATGGGATCAGGGCTGCAGACACTGCGTACAGGCCACATACGAAGCAAACACAATACCTGTTTCCTGAGCGTCATGGATATGAAACGGGAATACCTATGCCCTTTAATAGGAATCAAGTTCCATTAAAGATTTTATTTGAAGTTCTGTGTTTAAAAAAAGCTCCTTATGCAGTAGCAAGCTATGCCTTTAAGTTAATTTTGATGTGTTAGTACATGTGTCTATACACATATGTGTGTGTGTGTGTTCCCTTCTGGCTAGCAAATACTTCCAGATAATGAAGACAGTCACAAAAGCTAAGACTGTATCTGAAACAGAGCTTAATGTATTACCTAAATTAATCAAACCAAATACTTATATCTTTTTGTGTCTTTTTATGTGTATACACAATTAATGTATTATAGCTTCATAAACACGTATTTGCCTACTACTTTATGCCAGTTTTATTACAACAATTTGGTTTTTAGAAGTTGTGTTCAGCTGGTACATAAAATCAAGTTGCCCACCAAATTATTTATTCGGATTGTTCCACTGGACTTGCCTACTCTTATCTGTTCCTGGTGTGACTTGGCCCGCAAGATATATTTTTCATTCCCAGTCAGAAATGTTCATACTGAGTTTATTATAGATCAACAGAGATGTTGATTTGATTGTAAGTAATGTGCTTTTCATGACTGGTGGTTCTTTGGTTTAAAGTAGCTGTTATTTGTCACACTGACAGGTACACCTACTGCGAAATGCTGGCGATGAAGTTACCATCACTGTTCAGTACCTTAGGGAAGCTCCATCATTTTTAAAGCTCCCATTAGGTAAGAGGAAATTAATGAATAAGAGTAATTTGTTTTCCTCTTTGCAGTATTCTCATAATAAGATGACAGTGACAGAAATAGGAATTCAATCCTTGAGTGGTTTACAGGAAGAAACAGAAAATTGCATGTACTTTGTTGCTTAACATGTAAGAATCTAATGCATACTGCATGACTGCTTCTGTATGTTTATTCAAAATAAAACTGAACAACTCATTAAAATGCAGTACAATCATGGGTGATAGCTGAACGTTTTTCTACAGAAACTTTGCCTGAATACAATAAAATAGTGTTTGCAAACATTTGAATCATACATTCACACTGAAGGGTATTTTCAGGACAGTTTCCAAATGAATGGATAACATTAATTGTGCATATTTCATAGATTTTGATCGTTTTTGTCAGAGAGTAGAATTATAATGTGACAACTGAGTAATTTAACAGTAGCAGTAGTAAATTGTTTGTGAAAAATGCAGATGAGGGAAGTTTTTAGTTCTTCTGGTTAGCAAATAAAAATATCCAAGACACTCACTTTTAATCAGTGTTGCAAGTAGAAAAGTGCACATAATATATCAGCTAACTTAGTCAGACAGAATAATTTTGTACTGATTTATATTACATATGATTCTTTCTCCAAATTAAGCAAAACAAATTTAGACTATGTTTTGTTCTGAGAATTTATGTAAGTTGTGCTCAACTACGTACATGGGTTTTTTCTTGATTCTGACAGAATCATAGTTCCCATAGGTCTAACTCTTGTCATTATATGAGCATTTGTCATTTAATCTAGATTCTTACACCTATTAAAAGCAAACCTGACAGTCCTCTACTAAGTTGAACCATACATTTCATGCTAAAACCTTTATTTCAGATCTTACTACATATAATTTCCAGTTGAACATATAATTTAAATTCAAAGAAATCTTATGTTTAAATTTGGAGATATTTTCTGGTCAGTGTTCCTTTTAATGAAACTTAAGGTTTTGTCTTCCTGACTTACCTACTAGGTAATCAGACAACTGTAATGTCTATAATGTCTCAGATAACTGTGTCCAAGCTTAAATATGACTCTGGCAAGCTACTAGGGTCTTAACCAGTAGATTTTGTGTGGCCACATTCATTTGTGGTTGTGACAGTCTTACTAGCAATTTTGTCTGATCTTGTTGATTGACATCACATGCACACTTGGACTCCATCACTTGTGGTTGATTAGCCTTAGCTAAGAGCCAAACTCCCACACAGCCACTCTCTCACTCCCTCAAACAGAACATGCGGAGAAGATACAATGAAAAAGCTCTTGAGTCAAGACAGAAACAGGGAGATCACTTATTAATTACTGTCACGAGTAGTTCATACAAGTCCAGAAATATTGATGCGCTCCCGGTACATCATGGCTGCATTGCCTTTACCACCAGAAGACGTTGCAGCCGTTCCTGTCTGGTGGCTGAGATCATGACACTGCTTCCATAAGGTGCTAATTCTGTTAAGAGAAAGGGGTGATTAGCAGGAAGACTAGATCACCTTCTACCTCCATGTGACCAGAGGTGCATGCAAAACTTCTGAAGATTAATCGCCTCCATGAACACTTGAACCAAGAATTTTCACCTTAAAAAACCCATCACTCTCTTTCACTCTCAAAGGACCTCTTTCATGGCCTGTGGCCAACTAGCACCATTTGGAGTCTGCCCCTGATTACTGCTGTTCAAAGAAAACCTGTTAGGAATAGGGAAGATAGTGCCCTTTTAGATGAGCTGTCACAGACTATCAAAAAGCACAGCAGAGAAGCAATACTTCTTAAAGACACGTCTTGGATACAAAGTTTTGGCAGACTTGCCTCCTTTATGCAGAGCATGAGGAAATCTTTGGTAAACATTATACTACCCTGCTGAGTCCCATGCATGATCCCACATCTTCAGTCCTATACTATACGCTCAATAAAAGGACTTGCTAAGTATGATCAGACAGGTGAGGAACTTAAATGACCCCTCTGAACTGAAGCTGGGCTTCAGCACAGAACTTAGCTGCTCTTCTCTAGGATATTCTGTGCAGCCATCAAATGCAGGCTGAAACCAAGCTCAGTGAGTCAGATACCTTTGGTGACTTGACATAAATATTCATTTTGTGCTGAGGAAATAAGTAAATAAGCTATAGAAAATTATGGAAAATAGGTCTGGTTTTGGGCTGTACACTGAAATTACAGAGAATAGTGGTGGGACAAAGCACCCCATTTCAAGAAGAGCTTTTCACAAGCCCATGCACAAAAGGGAATTCTAGTCATGAAGCACCAGTGACACATATAACAAGCTAAGCAGCAATTCTACTCTGCAATAAAGTACTTACCAAGTCACACTGCAGGCAAGATTTAAGTGCATACATGCATAATTCTGAAGTATTTTGGCTTTCCCTAGCATCCCAGAAGACTCAGGCATATAGTCCTCTACCTTCAAGCATTCAGTCATACCAGCTGCTATACTGGCAGTTTCAGTACTGTGGTGTGTTCACTTGAAATACAAACAAACTGTCTCTTCCTATTAACTCATTATTACTATTTCTGTAAGTACATTGTCAGGGGTAGCATCTGTCTCCTCTGCTTCCTTGTCATACCTCTCCCTTCTCTACACTGTTTCATGCCATGGCTAGCAAAAGCACAAGATGTCACAACAGGGAAATATCTGCCTACAGTTCTCACTGATTTTTATGGTTATTTCACCCTTTCATTATTATGAGCAACAAATACAGTATTTGGCATAAATACTGATGAACTAGCGCTTAGGAATGAGACAAAGACTGCTTGTTTGGAAGAGGATGTAACTCAGGGTCATATGCCAGTATTGATGTCTCTTTCACAGCTGCCTGGGACTCTTGGCCCTTACTAGACTATTATGAGACTGTCCATAATAGTAAAATAAATTATGCCAGGAAATATTCTTTGCTAAAGGAATTTGATCAGCAATTTAATAAAATATTGCAGAATTCTTGGCATAATTTTGCACAGAGCAAATACTTCCTCAAAGAATGCTCAGGCCTGGATCAGAAGGTAGCATGGGCCAGTTGGGTCATTGGTTTGTCTGGCTCCATGGCTAGGATAATTCCTTATCCCATGGCCTGTGGTTTACTCTAAGGTCGCTGTCAGCTAGAGAGAGGATAGATTTGTGATTCTGGAAACCAAAGGAACGAATTCTCGATTTTTTCAGAGCTGGGTCAGGAAGTTATTAGTGGCTATAAGGGTTATTTCTTGTATTTGTCTATGTTACAGAACAGTTACAGCATCAGCTCTTGGGTATTGTCATTAAGAGTTCTCTGGATCTATTACCCATCCTAGAGCTGAGAATGGCTTGTAGGACCCTTTTAAGTAATACTCACTGCTGCTGGGAAGACTCTTCAGGACATTCTGTGGTAAAACAGACTTTCTTCAGAATTTTTCTTTTTGGCAGTTATACCAAATTATAAGAATATTCTGAAGTTGCAAAGCTTGCAGTGTAATTAAAAATCACCAGGAACGTTTCCTTTGATTTTAATTTTGTGGTTATTCTGGAATGAGCTTTTTGTCTGTTGGAAGTTGTTTATGACATAATTCTCAAGTTAGATAAATGAGTTTTTATTTATCTACAGGAGGTCCCCAGTATCATTCAACAATGTTGAGCATAAGACAAATTGATGTAAAGGATAAAGTCTTGCTGACTACTTGCTGTACATTGATCTGCTGGCCTGCACTTTGGGGGTTTTATTTGTTGCTTAGAGACCTAGTGTGATTCATTGACTGAAATAAATAAACAACCATGTTGATGGGACTCTTAGTTGACCAGACACCTTTCTAGGTCTTAAGGCTTTTAAAGTTAAAAATAAAATCCAAACTTTATTAAAATAAATAGTAAAATATCTAACTTTTAAAATAGTAAAATCTCAGTGATTCTGTTGAATCTGAAAAGATTTAAAACCAGCTCCTGCCTGTACCACTGCAAATGAGTTCTTGTCAGCTAGCTTGGTCATTTGCTGAGGTACTGCTATCTCTGCAAAATCCCCTGTGTTCCTTACAGTTTCTTGCCCTCACCTCAGAGTTCTCCCTGTCTTTTTCCTGCTATCCCCAGGAGCGTTATCGGTCTCTTTTGTGAACTGCAGACTCCTATATTCTTGCTCTCTCTCTCTGAGCTCTTCTCACCTTACAGGGTAAGGTGGTGTGTTTTTTCCTATGGGCATACTCAGCTGTTGCCCAGGTAAAGATCAGGCAAAGATCATCTCCTCTCCCACAGGATCCTTCCTGACACAGCCTTCACAAAAATAAAAAAATGCCACAGCTGAGAATAAGCAAATTAAACAGATGAAGCCTGTCATAGTGTAGCTTTGCATTTCTCATGGGCTGGCTGTCTATGATTTGGGTGGGCTAAGAGGGCAGCTAGGCAATAATAATTGCTGAAAAATTCACAATATACCAAATACCTGGCATCAGTACCCATCAAGATACTGTACTGTAGTCACGGAGTGTAGCAGATAGTCTTTCTCAAACTATTGTTCCAGAGTTTGGACTGGTACCTAACACTTATTTTGGAGTCTTAGCTAGTTGGGCAAGAGCTACAGTAGCAGACAGTACAAGATTTACTTTGTGTTAGTATATTTTGTATCATGTATGTTTTGTTCTAAGAACAGGGAAGGAAGACTATCTTACTGCTCTAGAGCTGCCATGTGGAGGCAGACCAAGCTCCTTGAAGAAATGACAGCATTGCGCCTTTCTTGGGATATTCTAAAATACTGAACAAGACCATGAAGGAGTAGTCCATGAGTTAGTGAGGCAGAATAGACAGTGAGCAGACTAAAAGATCTCTGAACTTGTTTGGAATCGAGTGGTGGAGATTGAGAAAGGCTGTGTAGTTTCCTGTGACTCAGAAAACTAAAGCTGCTAAACTAAAAGGAAATCTGCAGTGACAGTGTGGGAGGAGGGATATTTGTTGCTTAACCTTTTTTTCTTAGGTTTCTTTCTTTTTCTATTCTTTTTCTTACTTTCCCATGCAACAGATGTCAGTTTTCTCTACTGACCAAAAAAAAAAAAAAATATTATATTGTAGCATTTTTTATTATGGTAAAACCTGGATTTAGATATTTGAAAATATCTAAATTTACGTCTTCTGATATGCTCAAATTGCTCAAAAAGTGAGATAATTCCACTTTAGGAATTTGATTGATTCTTCAATCTCCCATAGTTACCCACTGCAAGAGACAGTGGGATTCCCCAACAAGCAGACTCTTCACTGGAGAATTTAATGCCAACTTTTTTTTTTCAGTATTTTTACTACAAAAAATTACAAGTTATCTTCTGTTCCAGCAAGTCACTGTGGTCATCTGTGAGTATGAACATAGATTTTTGTGGTCTACTGTACGTATATAGTAGCTACTAAATGTTGTAGCTAGCTACTGAAGTCAGTGCTTGGGTAAAAACCATACAAGCAAAGTACAATGGTTCCTTCTGCTGCCATTATGTCATGTTGTACCAAAAGGACTCTAAATGAAAGCATGCTGAAACTTCAGAATTCAGGATGTAAGTCTGAGACCTCAACACTGAACTGGCAGAGATTTGTTATGGAGAAATGAGCTTTTGTTGAATTAGGTTCAATTTTGCTAAATCTTCTAGATACGTGGAATAGATACATACAAAAATATATGACTAAGAATGACTTTTTGACTTTCATGATGTTAGACTTGACAGACCTATTAATGTAAAATGATTTACAGGCAATTTTAGGTGACTTCTTCAGATGGAAAAGTGAGTTTTCAGTGACGATAAATATAGTGCTGTGAAATTGATTTTATGTGCTTTATTGATAAGACCAAGTGCTGTCTGACAGTAATTGTGTATTATTGGTGCTGTATGTTAACTTTTTACATTTAAGCAGAAATTATGCAATGATGTGACTTTGTGCTGTTTTTATTATTGTATGTTACAAAAGTATTAAGCTTTCTTGGAGTCACCTTAACTACTAAAGCAGGATCATGATGCATAACTGCTAGAGGAAGAGATAACTTGAAGAATGTAACAGTGTAATCTTAAGATATTAACATCGTATCAACATTTCAAGATGACTGCTTTTAATTTCACAGTTCAAGACTGTGCATCATTCCTGAAAGTAATTAGCACTTTAAGAAGAAGATATATCTATTAATAAAGTGTATTTATGTGTACAGTTAGTACTTGCCTGGGAACATCTTATTAGGTTTGTTTATAAATACAGTCCACAGTTATATTCTAAGATGAGACTTTCAAGACTCAATAGGACTTATTTTTAATTAAACTAATTGGGTTAGTGTAACGGAATTTACTTGATTTTGAATATCTCATTCTCAGTGAAAAAAAGCTAAATCCTGCAAACAGCTAAGCATACAAGTAGTTCCCATGAGCACAGCCTCTATAAAATGACATCTAGCTACCTGTTTTTCTTTGGAGACATAAAGTGTAGCATATGGAAATTTTATTGGTTGTCATTTTAAAATGCAAGTAGTGTTTCTGGCTTGATTTGGTGATCCATATTTAAAATTCTTCACGTGTTTTACAGCTAGTATCCAACTTACACATACATACAATTTTAACATAAGCAATTATTTTTAATTATCTGATTTTCCAGGTTCCCCTGGACCATCCAGTGATCACAGCAGTGGAGCTTCATCACCTCTCTTTGACAGTGGCTTACATTTAAATGGAAACTCAACTAACACTGTAAGAAAATGATTAATAAATATTTGGTGTAAGCTGTGTAAGTTTTCTTCCCATTCTGAGCTTCAGAATGCTAGCGTAGGGCTGTAAGGCTACCCTAATTTTACTGGGCTTGTTGATTGCTTATTTGTTTGATTGATTTTGAAGTGCACATACTGTAAAGTTCTGTACTTACAAACCAGTCAATGTAGGGCCCTAGACTGCTAGGTTCTTACTCTGAGGCAACTGAGAAACTTGTAGGAATGAGCACAGCAAGATTTCATCATTATTTAGACATGAATTCCTGTAAGCCTTTGTCATACTTTGTTGAATTGTGGTATAGTACTATTAAGTTTAGTCTAGCTAGAGTTTCTGAAATGTACGAGGAATTCATAAAACAGTGTAAAGGTGAATTATTAAGGCAAACTTTTGTGATAAGATAAAGGGTGAGAAAACGAGAAAGAAATTAAATGGGAAAGCAGACATAGGGGGAAAAAAGGGTCTGTTTCTTTAATACAGAGTATATTTAATTCTTTTTTTCTGCAGTAGCCAGCTGTGATTGAATTAATTGCAGCATTGGGGAGAGGGGAGGATATTACTGCAGGAAAAATACTAGTCACCAAAGCCAAAGAAGATAGGATGTCTTAGTAGGCAACAATTGCTTTTTTATTAATGAAGATTGAAGCTGTAGATACTAGCAGTACAAGGATATGGACCAACTTTTTCAACTCCTAACAATTTGCAGCTGTAGTTGCATATTAAATTTTACAGAAGGAATGCCCAGTGAATGGACTGAAGGCCTCTCCTAGTTTTTCTTTTCTTTCCTACTCAGGCAGAGATATCAGGTCACCTTGTTGTTCCACTTCTCCCAAGCTTCGCACTATTTTGAGCACTGTATTTCTAAACTTAAGGCTTGTTTTCATCTACTAAAATATATATATGGTGATATAAATATACACATATGAAAAATAAATAAATAGAAATATGCTTTTCTATACTGATACCTGTATCTCAGTACTAGGGGTCCAAACTGAGGCTAGATACAGAAGGTTTCATGTTTGTTTGGTTTTAATCATCCAGGTAATTATTACTTTAAATTACCTTGTACTGTAGCTGTACTAAAGAACCCAAATCTGTCCTCAGGGTCCAGCATTTTGCAACACCTATCTACTAGGCAGTGTGCAGACAAAGTCCTTTCTGCAAAGACTATGTCTTCTAAGAAGAGGACTATGGTCAGATGATTGCCTGTAACTGCATTAGCATCTTTTAGTAAACCAATGCCTATTAAGTGCTAGAATGATTGTGCCATAAGAACTTTTAATAATCATTATGACTGTACTGTGGGAATTTCACACTTTGAATTCTACATATTATAAAAACATAAATAAGTGGCTGGAGTTTTGTAGGCTTGTAACAGAGTAATTTAGAGTTAGTTGCCAAGGTAGCACACAAAAGGCTGCATAAGCTTGAAATATAAGTAGGAAAACAGAAAGCAAAAAGGGATAATATTAAGGTACTAGCTTGATTTTATACAGCACTTACATTTTCTGAAGCTTGACATAAAGTCACATGAGGAGCTATGTGTGTCGTGGTTTAAGCCCAGCCGGCAACTTGGAACCACACAGCCGCTCGCTCACTCCCCCCCGCCCCTTCCTTCCTCTCCCCGCTGCCGGAGGGATGGGGAGGAGAGTCGGAGGAATGTAACTCCCACGGGTTGAGATAACAGCACTCCAGTAACTAAGGTATAATACAAACCACTACTGCTACCAATAATAATGATAAGAGGAATAACAAGGGAAAAGGACACAACCGCTCACCACCCGCCGACCGATACCCAGCCCGACCCGAGCAGCGATCTGGGCCTTCCGGGTAACTCCCCCCAGTTTCTATACTGGGCATGACGTGCTGTGGTATGGAATACCCCTTTGGCCAGTTTGGGTCAGGTGTCCTGCCTCTGCTTCCTCCTGGCTTCCCCTCCTCTCTGGCAAAGCATGAGACTGAGAAAGTCCTTGGTCAGAGTAAACATTACTTAGCAACAACTAAAAACATCGGTGTTATCAGCATTGTTCCCAGACTGAAAGTCAAAAACACAGCACTGCACCAGCTACTAAGAAGGAGAAAAAATGACTGCTGTAGCTGAACCCAGGACAATGTGTGCACCAGACACTGTGAAGCAGAACAATCTACCTTGTATCTAGCCTAGTAAAAAAGTCATGGTCTCCCTTCATAAGAAACAAAGTGAAAAATTGCAGGATTCCTATTGTGAAATACAAAAGCAAGGTTCTAAGTATTCTGAGCAGAAATGACTGGCTTTTGAGATGATCTGCTGGAGATGTGTGGTCAGACTTTTATCAGAATAAACTGTGAGTGTAACCGAGTTGTGGTCAGACCTTCCATAGTGGTTATGAATGTATTTCAACTACTCGCTACTGAGTACTGCTGCTTCTTTTAATTAGATATTTTCATTTTTTATGGTGAAGGAAGAGCAGAACTGTCATTTCTTATAATTGTATTGCCCAGTAGGGCTAAGGATATTTAAATCCTTTTTTAATGTCACCTTGGTAGGGGAGATCTGACTCACTTTGAATATTGTGTCTTGTAAATTTGTGTTGCAGTTGTATGTATCTTCCTAATCACAGTCAGATTCAGTATATTTATGAATGGAAATACTGCTCAGAAAAGCATGCAATGTAAAGGAAAGGATAGGAATGAGATGCAAGGAATTACTGACATGCCAGTTTTACCAAGCTGTCATTCAGCATGTCTGTTGTGCAAAACAATAGTATAGAGACACCTGAGCTAGCTTGTGTCATATAGACAGTAGTTTAACTATGTTAATAGCAAGCTGCTTCTGCTTAATATGATTATACCAATCATATTTGGTGCTAGCTTGCCTCTGTTAGACATATCTTTACCACCTTGGCCATGAAGCATCTGTTACATGTGATGCTATATCATCTTCATCATATATATACATCCTCCCTATAACTTCAGAGCAGTTTGCAGTATAGCACTTTAACAAGGTTCTCTGGAACACAGAGAAATGAGCTGAAGTACTCTCTTCACACCTAATTATTTTGTGCTTGGGCACTGTGACAGATGCTATAGGGATTGGTAGTGGTAGATATATTCACCTGTATTTTATAAGTGATTTATTAAACACAAAGTGAAATTTCAGAAGGGAACATTAAAACATTCAGGGGAGGTGGTCTCTGAGCAAGTGATCACAGGTTGTTTACGAAGGATTCTTACTACAAAGCAACAAAGAAAATACTGTAGAGTGATTCTCCTAGATGTCCATATATCCTAAATATCCAGGCCAGCTCCCTGGAGTAATTAGGAATGATAAAAAAAGAGAAATAAAAAAAATTCCTGTTTAAGATATCATTGAATTATATGATAGTTACAATACAAAGTGAGAATGAAGTAGGTTTTCATTTCTTTGAAAATCCAACCTCTCTGAATTGTATAAAAGGGATGTTCTAGTAAGTGAAAATCATTATTTTATGTATGTTCATGCAATTTAAGAACTCTAATTTAATTTTGATAGTGCGTGTTTAGTTTAGTTGGTTAAATGAAACTAAACAGGTACTTAAAATTTTCAAAGTAGGTTTAAAGTATTTTTTCCTTGGTGGCTTTCTTTCATCTGTTAAATTAAGAAATTTTGCTTTAAAAAAGACATCACCTACTTTATCACCATGTTCAGGTTTTTAAGAATAAAAAATAAAGGTGCTCAACTCTTGGTGGGACCAGTAGGATGCTAAATCTTTAATGTCTATTGTAGTCCTGGTTCCAGAGTGAGAGAACAGTGTGACTCAGTCCCAAGCATGTAAAGGCAAAAATGGAAGAGGACCCGAGAAAGGGGGTGGACCCTGTCTGACAGAGAGTAAAAACTATTCTGATGGATACTTTAGTGGAGTGTGTGACCAGACCATTGAATTGAGATTGAATTGATGCTCTACATCTGAAATAGTTTCAGTAGTTTTATTTTTTTAATATTCCTGTAGTGTCTTCTAATTCAGTGTAAACACACTATTGATCATTCTTAAGCTTTATTTTATTCTTCATTTTTATTATCCTGTAGCTCACTTTAAAGAAGAAAAGTTTCAGGATTTCAGATCAATACCTTTTCTATTAGAATTGTTTAGCTATACTGATAGACTCTGTCAACTCCTGGTCTGAAAATCCATGATTTTCTCACTGAATATGAAAGCAATGTAACTTTAAATTGGCTTCCAATTCACAGTGTATCATTTGGTAATATACATACATAAATTGTAGTTAATGTAATAAATGCAATAAACAGCACACTTGGAGGTACAGCGCTGGTTACTCTCATGAATGTAATCATCACCATCTCTTTAATTTATTCGCTGAAGAGAAACTCAAAATAGATTAACACGGCTAGCTACACTTAAATATTTTGGACTGCTGCTGTGCTGAAGACATTTATGGGATGAGACAAACACACTGGAAATAAGCGTGCTTCTTTTTCTCAGGTAATAAAATATGGATTGATTGTTCCCTTTCCACCGATAGGGAAAAATATTCCAAATTTTCTGTTTCTGATAACGAATCATGCTCACCAATAGGGAGGGACTGGTTGGAAATGTGACACTCCAGGACAGCCTTGGCTGTAGCGACCATGAGATGGTTGAGTTCAAGATCCTCAGGAAAGTGAGAAGAGCATGCAGCAAGCTCACTGCCCTGGACTTCAAGAGAGCAGACTGGTCTCTTCAGGAACCTGCTTAGTAAGGTTCCATGGGATATAGTCCTAGAGGGCAGAGGGCCAAAGGCTGTTGGTTGATATTCAAGGATCACCTGCTACATGCTCAGGAGAGTTGCATCTCAACTAGAAGGAAATGCGGCAGTAAGGCCAGGAGACCTCCATGGATGGATAAGGAGCTGCTGAGGAAACTTAGAGGAAAAGAAGAAGCTTACAGAAGGTGGAAGCGAGGACAGGCAGCCTGGGAAGATTACAGGAGCATTGTTCGGGAAGCCAGGGACCAGGTTAGGAAAGCTAAGGCCCAGTTAGAATTAAATCTGGAAAGGGATGTGAAACAGGAAAGGCTTCTATAGGTACCTAGCAAATAAAAGACAGACGAGGGACAACGTGGGCCCTCTCCGGAAGCTATCGGGAGAAGGGCTACCCTGGGTTTGGAGAAGGCTGAGGTTCTTAATGACTTCTTTGCCTCACTCTTCACTAGTAAATGCTCAGACCACACCACCCAAGTCTTGGGACGCAGATGCAGGGACTGTGAGAATGAAGACCTTAGGCCCAGTGTAGATGAGGATCAAGTTCTACCATCTTAAGAACCTGAAGGTGCACAAGTC
>NW_009910463.1:0-1501 GCF_000696875.1 Nestor notabilis
ACAGCTTGGTGTTGTTGGCAAACTTGCTGTGTGGCTTGGTTTCCTCTTACATTATTTGGTTGTTTATAAACCCTGTAGAATTTATTATCCTGCAGGATAAAAACTGCAGGTAAAATGTTTTTATTACTGAAGTTATCTAATGGGCTGCCTCTGACTAAGAGTTGAAACTTCTTTTTGTGTAGTATATCCAGTTACATAAAACAGCATAATGATCCCCGAATTCTTTCTCAGATCTTTTTGTACAATTCAAGTTCATATATTTAAAATATTACTTCTGGAGATAATTAATTTCATTCTTCTGAATATCATTACACTGCTGAGGAACATTCTCTTTGCAGGAAGGGGACACTTCTTAAAAATAAAAATATTTGTATTGTCTGAATATCCATTTAATTTTCCTCTCTCCAAGTGGCTACACCAATTGATAATGAGTTCTCTCCACAAACAGTACAAAATGAAAATATGGATTTTAAGTTAAAAATTACACATTTGGAGGATATGAGAAGTGTTTTTCTTAATATAAATACTACAAATATATTTAACTAGTGAGGGTTTTCTCCCTTCATAGCAGAAAACAAAGCTAAAATTCTTCTAAATACCTTAGCAACAGTCTTAGGTGATTGTTGCATTTGACTTGTTCTAGAAAAGAATGCAATCTGATCAGATCCTGTATTGAATGATGAAGGCCTCCAAGGCAATGGTCTAGTTTACTTAACTTTGTGAAACCATGTCTTTAAACTCCCACAAGCTGTTTGTTCTTTGGTCATTTATTCTCACTTTTGCTTATGGATGTCTTTTATTACAACTCTACAGGACATTAGCTTTCTCATCAGCCCCCTGATTCTACATAGAAATCAGTTTGTTCTTTTGGCATAAATTTATAGATCAAATCATTGTACCACATGGCAATAACCTAACACTGTGTGTACAGGATTTTCTTTTATTTATTTTTTTTTTAAGGTATCAAAAATTCATGTCTGGAGAGCAGGTTCTAACATCTCTTCCAGCTACTGTCTTTGAGTCTAGGTGTCTTCTAGGGCTGCTGCTTCTCTACAGAAATCCAAAATCCTGAATCTCTTAGAATTTTATGTCTCACTGTAACTTAAACTTCTTTCTACAGAAGACATATGAAAATACTTGAGATATGTGACTTAGATCAAAGTTCTTCCTGTATATCAGAATAAACACTAAAGCAAAACCAAATAATTTCAAATATCAGCCAAGAAAAAAAAAGTCTTTAGAATTCTTTGACACCAGAATTTAGTATCCATACTTTCCCAAAATATTTAAAGGGTGTTCTGGCACCACAGGATGAGCACTGAGTCAGATGGAGCTATTGTCTATTGTGTTATAGTCAGCATATCTGATAATTTCAGATCATTGAATAGGAGCTTTTACAACATTTGAAAACAACCCAGGATATCAAACTTAAAAATTAGAAGATCCAAGAATCAAAATCAGAGGGCTGTTAAAAGATGCGGTTCATATCAACTAGGACAAG
>NW_009910463.1:1532-22358 GCF_000696875.1 Nestor notabilis
ATTTCACAGATCTGCCTTCTCACTTGCTGTTGCTTAATGAAGACTTAGACCTAAATGAGAAACTCCAGAAAAATTTTTTTGGCTTTCTAAATGACTGGTGACAATACCGTAACTCAGGTCAGGTCTATAACATGAACACAGGACTGGATGTGACTTTTGATACTCAGGGAACTACAGTCCTACCTTCTGTGCCTGGAATTTTCACGGAGCAGATCCTCCTGGAAACCATGCTAGGGCACATGAAAAACAATGAGGTGGCTGGTGACAGCCAACATTGGTTTACAAAGGGCAAATCATACCTGACCAATTTGGCTGCCTTCTATGATGAGGCTACAGAACTGACGGATTGTGGCAAAGCAGTTGACTTCTGTAAAGCATTCAACAACGTCCTGCCTGACATCTTTGTCTCTAAACTGGAAATATATAAATCTAATGGAAAGCCCACCTGGTGGATGCTTGCTGGATGTCCGCAAGCAGAGAGTTGAGATCAATGGCTCAATGTCCATTGAGATGGGTAACGAGTGGTATCCCTCAGAGGTCAGCGCTGGGATCGATCAGGTTTAACATCTTTGCCAGTGACATGGACAGTGGGATTGATGTGCATTTAGCAAGTTTGCTAATGACATTATGTGTTTTGGTCGATACACTGGAGGGAAGGGATGCCATCCAGGGGGACCTTGACGCGCTTAAGAGGTGGGCCAGTGCCAACCTCATGAAGTTCAACCAAGCCAAGTGCCAGGTCTTACACCCAGGTTGGGGCAATCCCAGTCCCAGTCACAGATACAGGTTGGGCAGAGAAGTGATTCAGAGCAGCCCTGTGGAGAAGGACTTGGGAGTGTTGGTTGATGAGAAACTGAACATGAGCTGGCTTCAGTGTCCACTTGCAGACCAGAAAGCCAACCATGTCCTGAGCTGCATCAAAAGGAGTGTGACCAGCAGGTCAAAGGAGGTGATCCTGCCCCTCTACTCTGTGCTCGTGAGACCTCACTTGGAGTATTGTGTGCAGTTTTCAACATAAGAAGAACATGGAGCTGTTGGAGCAAGTCCAGAGGAGGGTCACAAGGATGATAAGGGAGCTTGAGCACCTCCTGAATCAGATTATGAAGTGTAAAGAACAAGGAGCCTTCTTAAGAACATCCAAAAGTCTGATGCTCTAAGATCATATAAAAATCAGATGTATTTTTGCAGAGGAGATGTTTTTAGTAAAAGATGTGTATGCCTCTCTAATTCAGAGGTGTCTTTGCCTAGGCACTAGATGCACCTATGTTACCTTGTCATGCAAAGTAGGTGACCACGAGAAGTGAGACTGCTGAGCGTACAGCATACACCAGGGGACTGCTGGACTTCTCATAGTGAATAGTCACCATAAGGAGAGCACATATCAGGCACTGCAAGCTGCTTTGTGTTTATCACTCAGAAATGGACTGGAACAGATGATTCCTGAAGTTATTCTGACCACAACAGTACCATAAATCTAATGGAAATGTAATGGAGGGAAAAGTGGGAAAAACACTTATTGCTAGCTTTCACTTGATAGTGTATAACACTGTACCCTATTTTTTGCGGAATAGAATGCATTTTAACATGCCATGATGCAATGAAACATGACAGTTCATTTTGGGATCTGGTATCCACTATCACTTTTCGTAGTAGGCATCACAACAGATTTTCTGCTGGAAGTAGTCAGCCATTATGAACTGTCAGACTTAGATAACGGCATAGAGAATTAAAATTCCAGTTTGAAAAGGAGTCTTAAACATTTTAATTTTTTTTTCCAGTTAGGAAAATCTAAATACAAAATTCTTCATTTTACAAGAAGCAAATTTGATTTAGTGGATCATTGCAGGTGACTCTAAATGCTCAGCTTTAAGCTGGTAATATAGCATATTGTATCAACAACACAAAATATAACGTACAGGAATGAAAAGTCATTAGAAGGAGAAAAGCATTTAAAATAAAATAAATCTGCCTTTTCAAATAACTTCATTGAATTGACAGAACTTTGTTTCCCATTTTATATACATGTATATGTGTATTGAGATCCAACCACTGAAGTCTTCTTAGCTCAATGAAATTTCTCCGAAGTGGTTTTACAAACTAATTTCCAAAACCTTGTGCTATATGCTCTTACAGAGTTTAGGTCTGCAAAATTTGTTAACTATCTCTATTATTCAAACTATCAAGTGTACTTTTGATAATAAGCATCTAGTTTTCAGGTATAGCATGGTCTTAATTCAAGGACATGTTAATCCCTACTGAGTACAGACATTACTTGTAGTTATGTCAGTACTAACAAAAATATGCCAGTTATGGTTTTGACAACAATCATTGATTTCAAAATGTATAAATATGTATTCTTCATTGGGACAACACAGTTGCATTCATCGTGCCTTGTAGTCACACTTGAGGAGACAAAAATATTATCTTTACCATCAGCTAGTTAATTGAGTCTCCTAAAATAAGCTTACACAGTCAAATATCAAACTAAACCAGACATAGCCACTAAAAATAACATCTACCATCATATAACTGGATTGTAACTCAAGTGCTGCTAACAAGGTCACAAATTTATTCCAAAATATTCAGCCAATGAAGGACCACATATCTTATTTTGAAAGCTGATGTAATCTCCAGAGTGCTTATAGGCCAAAAGCTTTCGGTAAGATTAAAGAGATATCTATCAGGACTCTTTTTTTGGGGGGGAGACACAAATTCATGTTGGTTACACTGGTTGGAAAATTTACAAATGCATTCACTACAGTTCCAACAGTAGGTAAGGGAGCTGTTTACCTACAGCAGAGCATCATACTGACAGATCCGCATTACTGCTGCTTTTTTTTTGATTTAGTAACTACATGATTTACTCTGGTTTGTAGAAGAAGGCATAGGCATGTTTTTATGCTGTTAAATCTGCTTAGACACTGTACTTCCATTCAGGATATTACACAGTCAGACCTTGGCCTTACACATAAGCTTTCACCCATTTTCAGACACGAGAACACCAGGTGCTGGATGAAATGTAATGGGAAGAAATCCCTGTGAAAGACCTTCCTGCAGCAGGGTCTCTAAGAGAGGAGAACCTTAGAATGTAGTTCCCAGCACACCACTTCTTCACCTGGTTCTGAAAGTCTACATTCCTGCAGTGAATGAAGCAATAATTTTTTAAGAAATCAAATCAAGATCTTTCTCCAGATTTTTCATCTGTGCCCACTGAGAGGAAGAGAGAGCATGTGTCTTGGAAGGTTTAATTATGGAAGGGAATTGGGAGCTGTGAAGTTGCGATAGATCTTATTAATGTTTTGATAGTATTTAACAGCAGCATAAGTCTATTTATATTCCTCTTTTCCAATCAATTATTGTTGCAAATTGTAAATCTATCAGTTATTGATCTTTGCATTACTATCGTAGATTCTGTTCTAGAAGTAAATGGAACTTCAAACAGAGCAGCTGCAAGAAATAAGTTAATGAATATACTAACACTATCAGCCTGTCTAATTGTAAGTTTCTGAACTACACTGGTTTTTAATGGATTAAGTTTTAACCAAGATGTCTGGAAAAAAACATTAAAAATTTAGCAGATTAGACACTAAGGAACAATGTGCTTTCAGTTTAATTTTAACTCTCATAGTCTAGTAGTTCTTTACTACTATATGTTGCCTCTTCCTGTGATAAAACTTTGAATTTATTATAAGAACCATAGAATTTAATTAATGTAATTCTAACAATGCTACTATGTAACAATAAATAATGAATAAAAAAGTCTGAACAGATAAAAGTACCCTGGAGTAAAAATAATGTATCAAAAGTAAGTAAAGAAATTCAATAATGAACTACAGAGTTAGAATATAATTACCACTGAAACATTGCCATCTGAGTGCAAAAAAATGGGAAATATTGCATCTACATAACTCATCACACTTAAGGAATACCCAGCTGATCAATCATTTCAAAGAAAGTGAGTAACTTCTCCTTAATTGTGTTACGGTTTTAAATTGCTGAGGCCAGAAGCATTGCAGGCTCTGAATTGCATTCAGTATTTATACAGATAATGAGAACATTCATGACTTCACTAGATAGAGTCAAATGATTTTTAGATGAGATAGATATAAACCTGAGGGCTTCAGAGCAAAAATCAGCCTGAAAGTAGATGGGCTAGAAAACTTCACAAAGCCAGAAAATGGGAGTATCTTACAATAAGGTAAAAGAGATTCTCCCTACTACAGTCTGAACACACACCAGTACTCAGCATCAACTCAGCAATCATTTTGCACAAATATGCTATTTACAAATATGCTATTTTAGAAACACTCGTGCACACGGATTCACACATACACATATGGATAATAATTTCCACTGTCTCCCTTTAAAAATACTTACTTCACTAAGTGCATTACAACAATTTTCAAATGAAGAAGATATGGTAGACACAGACAAGTTCCTCTAAAGGAACAGAATAGTAATATTGACTAAAATAAGAATCTATTCAGTTTTTTTTTCATATGGTTAGTGTCTACAGGACTAACTAAGACAGTAGAAAAGCTATGCTATACAATTTACCATAGAAAGGGTAATGTCTTATTATCTTACATGTTTGTCAGGCAAGTCCTAATAATTAAAAAAAAATGACTCAACCATAGTTACTTAAACCTCTGATCCACACTTTTAGGGAAGCAAAGTGTTTTATTGTTCTCTTAGAATAATTTATGTATTTGCTGAATTATCAGAAAAAGAAAAATAAGGACAGAAAATAACTACCTGATTCCAACAGTTAGTCATATCACAGGAAATATGTGTATTTGATTCAGTGGGATGCCTGGTACTTGAGGCACAGCCAGCCTGCAGTAAGTACCACCAAAAATACAAGAAGCTTGGAAAGTATGTCCCACTTAAATCTCACTCCTATTTCTGAAAACTCTATTATGATTCCACATTCTTTGATCTCAAACCCTGAGGATGTCCAGCCACTATCTGGAATTATTATTTAGGAATAAAGCAGTGGAGCTGAATTACCCAAAGTCTCATACTTGTACTAATGACATTGTAGGCAAGATGCATACATTTATAACAGGTGTCCTTTTTCTTGATTGTGTGTACCTGTTATGTAGGAATCTCTTTACTCACCACAGAAATGCAAACACCTGTGAAACAATCATCACTATGGGCTTCCCTTTGTTTTTCCTTCCATATTTCTAACTGCAACTCACAAGCTATGAAGAGCTTTACCTCTTTCCTCTCTGCCAGTTTTTGACCCAAGAGATTAACAATATTCATGATGCATTTGATTTTGGTTTGGGGAGTTCTTTTTGTAGGTATAAGCCTGAATGATTCTGAATTAGTAGAAGATCTGATTTTCTGGCTCCTATCCATTTATAAGGTTACAAACCAATGTCATATTGAATTACTTCTGTCCAACAGCAGATTGTTATTATTATTTTAATTTCATAGAATTATAGAATGGTTAGGGTTGGAAAGGACCTTAAGATCATCTAGTTCCAACCCCCCTGCCATGGGCAGGGCAACCTGTCCTGGGTTCAGCTACAGCAGTCATTTTTTTCTCCTTCTTAGTAGCTGGTGCCGTGCTGTGTTTTTGACTTTCAGTCTGGGAACAACGCTGATAACACCGATGTTTTTAGTTGTTGCTAAGTAATGTTTACTCTGACCAAGGTCTCTCTCAGTCTCACGCTCTGCCAGGGAGGAGGGGAAGCCGGGAGGAAGCAGAGACAGGACACCTGACCCAAACTGGCCAAAGGGGTATTCTATACCACAGCACGTCATGGCCAGTATAGAAACTGGGGGAGTTACCCGGAAGGCCAGATCGCTGCTCGGGTCGGGCTGGGTATCGGTCGGCGGGTGGTGAGCGGTTGTGTCCTTTTCCCTTGTTATTTCTCTTATCATTATTATTGGTAGCAGCAGTGGTTTGTATTATACCTTAGTTACTGGAGAGCTGTTATCTCAACCCGTGGGAGTTACATTCCTCCGATTCTCCTTCCCATCCCTCCGGGAGCGGGGGGAGGAAGGAAGAGGGAGGGAGGGAGTGAGCGGCTGCGTGGTTCCAAGTTGCTGGCTGGGCTTAAACCATGACAACACCACACGCTAAACAATGTCACTCAAGACTCTGCCCAACCTGGCCTTGAGCGCTGCTTCCGTCCCTTCTGGCATTGCACCCAGTGAGTCACTGCTAGTGGCAGAGGAGCTGCGGCTCCTGGGCAAGTCCTGTCAAGGGCTTAAGGCTCCCTTGGTGGTTCTTACCGCTCAGAACTGAGGCTCCAGGACGTGGGGTTTCCCCTTGCTCTGGGGTTGAAGCCTCCTCTCTGGGGTTACTCACCTCGGCAAATGACCATGGCAAATTTAGATTATTTCATATTGGTATTTACAACAATTATAATTAATTACATTCAATTATAGTGACTATAGTGTCAGAAATTCAGCACTATAGTGTCAGAAATGAGGAAGATAAGGAGAAGTATTGCATTGACATGTGACTGAAGTGAGAAGGCAATTTGCAAAATTTAAATAACAAGAAAGTGAGATACCCTAGAGATATTTACTGAAGTACAAGAAATGCCACTAATAATTTTTGAAATTCTGTCTTGCATCAAAATCAGTTGGTTGCAAATTACGTTCTTGATACCAGACATAGGATAACAAGCATTATGAAGACAGTGTAATGGGCTCTGAAAGTGAACATAATCTAGCTAAAATTCACAGCTTCTTAAAATCTCATCTTCAGCTATACTGTTACACTTCAGTGTACTAGAATACAAATTTATTTTTTTTAATTAAAATAATTTTCGCTATGAAAATGTCATGTAAATATATTGTTGGAAGAGGAACTTAAAAATAATTTTCTAGCTTTCTATTTTATTAAACGACAACAATTTCTTTTTCAGCTTTTGGAACAAAAGTCTCCATTTATAACTTAAAATACTACTTTCAAAGACACTATAAATATTGAAAATTAAATAAAAATTTCAATTGCCCTACCACTCCAATTTTTAAAATAGTATTTAGTAAAATATTATTTTAGATTTCTTTATAGAACAAAAATTACATGCTTTTTTTGCTTGACCTAGACACATCTCTCTTAATTACAACTCTATAGTATTTCTGTATGTACCCATGTATGATATACAATGAAGTAATACAATATTGCTAATACGCTTTCAAAATACAGAATCTATGAAGGCTCACATAGAAATTGGCAATGATCTATTGTTTGTGTGTTAGAAATGTTGATAGTCTTGGAACTAAACAGTGAAATTTTCTATTAACCAACATATAACTTTGTATGTAACTATATACTATTAAAATAAACCCTTCTACACAGGGCTTTATAAATTAGCTGATTCAATCTCATAGTTGCATTTTCATCTTTTGTGCTTGTCATTTAGATTCTTTCAGTCACCTGTGTTTTATTCTGGTTTTACAGTTTCTGCCTTTTTTTCAGTCAGTGCAAGTGTCTCCATTCTTTGTCTTCTGAATCTCATTTCCCAAGTATGAAAGACAACAGGACATCAAAACAGCAGTGTTTTCACTGTGTTAAAACATGAGTTAGATCCTAAATCTGCATTATGAAATTATACACAAATTTTAGTCCATAAATGTCTTTAACTGGTTTCCTTATAGTTGAAAAAAACTTTCTTTTTTCCCCCGAATCTCTAATTTATCAGAAAAGTTAAATACAATGATTTAATGTTATTAGACTGCTGGATGCACTGATTCCTGTGATTAAACAGTTTATGAATTCATACTGTGTAACAATGATAAAGCGGCATTTAAATCTTCAGCTACTATAACAAACAGCTCCAACAGTAAGCATAGACTCTGAACTTTGCTGCATTTAAGAATGATTTTGGATTTGTCTATACAACTAGGTATGAATTTATAGTATTTTAGCTACTTTGTCTTGCTACCTTTCATTTTCTCTGTCCTCTGTGATTGCCCTTAATTAATTTTGAGGGTAAATCTGCAAGGTCTGATGCAGGTGAAGATTTATTGTTTTGTTCATAATCTGAACTGGCTACAAACAAGCCAATCCCATTCCAAATGTTAAACAGAGGTGTTAGTGCAGGTTACGGCCAAGCTAAAAAGTTGTCCTAGTAAATGGATATACTTTATAACAATTGCATGGTTTCCTGACTCCTTCTGGCTAGGTTCTTGTATCTTTCCATTCTCGTCTTCTAAACTAGCATAGTATGATGGATTTTCCTGTGAATTATGCTATCTTTCTTTGAAAGCAGAGATACCCTACATGTTGCACACTGCACAGGTACGTAGGCACAGGTGCAGACACTAGCTCAATGTATCTAGTTTCCAGTAAATTATCACCTACACTTCCTGAGAAGTAATTTCCCATGTAGACAAGTCCTGACAGGCTGACAAGATATCAGTAATTTGTAGAAGTTGTCTTAGTTACCCTCACTGCAGAAATAAAAAATAAAAATGATTTGTTAATTCAGAGGTTTATTATACTGTGAAGTCACTCATTAAAGGTTTAAAGACTGTAATGGTGGTGTCATGTTACTGTTAAATCCACTCAATTGTTGCATGAATAATCAAATTTGCCTGTTCATTGTTTCACGTGCAATATAAGGCACATTAAAAAGAGGAGGAATCAAGAAATACAACCTTTCTTTTCCTTCTTGGAGTTTTCTCTCACTATCAGAAGCTTGTCTAGCATTTCTTACTTACACATTATGAATATCATACCTGGACTTGTGCAAATCATTCAACATTGTGCCACATGACATCCTTGTCTCTAAACTGGAGAGACATCAATTTGATGGATGGACCACTCAGTGAATAAAGAATTGGCTGGATGGCTGCAAGCAGAGAGTTGCAGTCAATTGCTCAGTCTCCAATTAGAGATGCGTAACAAGTGGTGCCCCTTAGGCGTTGGTGCTGGGATCAAACCTGGTCAACATCTTTGCTGGCAACATGGACAGTGAGATTGAGTACGCCCTTAGCAAGTGTGCTGATGACACTAAGCTATGTGGTTTGGTCGATACACTGGAGGGAAGGGATGCCATCCAGAGGGACTTTGACACGCTTGAGAACTGGCCCAATGCCAGCCTCATGAAGTTCAACCAAGCCAAATGCCAGGTTTTACACCTGGGTCGGGGCAACCCCAATCCCAGTCACAGATACAGGTTGGGCGGAGAAGTGATTCAGAGCAGCCTTGTGGAGAAGGACTTGGGGGTGGTGGTTGATGAGAAACTGAACATGAGCTGGCTTCAGTGTCCACTTGCAGACCAGAAAGCCAACCATGTCCTGAGCTGCATCAAAAGGAGTGTGACCAGCAGGTCAAAGGAGGTGATCCTGCCCCTCTACTCTGTGCTCGTGAGACCTCACTTGGAGTATTGTGTGCAGTTTTCAACATAAGAAGAACATGGAGCTGTTGGAGCAAGTCCAGAGGAGGGTCATGAGGATGATAAGAGGACTGGAGCACCTCCCGTATGAAGACAGGCTGAGAAAGTTGGGGCTGTTCAGCCTGGAGAAGAGAAGGCTGCATGGAGACCTCATAGCAGCCTTCCAATATCTGAAGGGGGCCTACAAGGATGCTGGGGAGGGACTCTTCGTTAGGACTCTAGTGGTAGGACAAGGGATAATGGGTTTAAACTTAAACACGGGAAGTTCAGGCTAGATATAAGGAAAAAGTTCTTCACAGTGAGGGTGGTGACTCACCAGAACAGGTTGCCCAAAGAACTGGTAAGTGCTCCAACCCTGGCAGTGTTCAAGGCCAGGTTGGACAGAGCCTTGTGTGACATGGTCTAGTGTGAGGCACCCCTGCTCATGGCAGGGTGATTGTAACTAGAAGACCTTAAGGTCCTTTCCAACCTTAACCGTTCTAGGATTCTATGATTAAGATCAAACAAAGTTTCTTCACCCAGTTGATGTTACATACTCTAACAAACAGTCTTGGCATTTATCAGTGATATGTGCATGGAAAGTTGTCATGATACTTTGCTGCAAAAAATAATTTACCTTTTTAGATTTTATTTTTACATCCATTCACTCTTACATCTCATTTTATGGTTCCTCTGTAATCTCCTGAATTGAATTCAAGCTCTTCATTCTCTCTTGCTAAACCAGCATAATGCAAGAGTTATAGTATGTTGTGTGCACACTGCTTGTTTCCTGGATTGTTTTTTATCTTCTATGGTCCTTGGCTTCTCACTCAGACCTTGCTCAACTGATACTGGAGCAGTAGCATAAAAAAGCTGGATTGGGACATTTCTATACATATGTAATATATTCACAAAGCAGCAATACTACCATTTGTACTACAGTGGTGCCTAGATATCCCAGCCAAAATCAGTACCCTACTATGCCAGGCAGTAGGAAGAACAACAGCAGGTTACCATCTTGGCACTGACAAGCTTACACTAAAAAAAGAAAAGGGGTTGGAAGATTTGTAGAGACACAAAAAGCTGGGAAGTGACACAACAGATCAGTGCCTTAGACAGGAGCTGATCCTTGCCACCATGTGTGCTGAAGCTGGATAATACAGCCTTTCTGTAGTTAGCAGCAATAACTTCAGACTAGGCTGGTTTTTCCAAATCCTGTAACTAATAGCTCCAGAGATTTTGAAACATCTGAGCAGCTGGTGGCAGACAAAATATTTTTGTGACTTCTACACTCTCCATTCTTCTTTGAAAATCTTTTTGCATTTAAAACATATTTCAGACACTTTTCCATTCCCTTTTTTTCTCCCTAGAAGATACAGTTAAAAATCCTGTAAGTATATGTACCTTTCTAGACTGCTGTAACATGGTTAGTCAGAAAATGAGGATATAAAATAATGAGTGAGTGGTAAAGAAGGTTCAAGGGAACAAGAATCCAATTTCCTGTAAAAGACATGATAGTATTACTGACATAAAAACAAATGTATTTTTTAACAGCCTAACATTAGGTATATTCTGAGACCCTGTTTATATAACATGTCTTGTACAAAACTTTAAAAAACCCTTAAAACTATCCGCATTTACTTGAGGGGGCATGAGAGATCTTCACCTCTGGTCAGCTCAGAAACATGCACATGACCAATTGGTAGGTTCATCCTGAAATCATGCTCAAATGATTCCTTCAGAGAGTTATTACTCACTTGTTTGGAAGCTGAGTAAGTGTCTCTTCCACTTTAGCTAAAGACAGGACCTCAATGTTATGTCTCATGAGAAAAGCCATTAGGATACACAGGAGAATGATATCATGTCACATGAGCCCAGGAATAATTTTAAGACAGTGGAAAATTTACTCAGTTTGTCTATGTAAGAGCAGAAGACTGATATTTTTAAACCCCACAAAGAGAGAAGATAGAGATTCCAACTTCATGCTACACTGTTGTGCTTTGTTTTGTTTTAAAATAGGTTTTATCTCTTTTTCTTGTCATCCTTTCTTGTCAGAACATGATTGGGTTTTAAAAAAAGAAAGATTATTCATCCAGGCACAGACACAGGCTAGGCAGAGAAGAAATTCAGAGCGGCCCTGTGGAGAAGGACTTGAGGGTGGTGATTGATGAGAAGCTTGACATGAGCCAGCTTCAGTGTGCGCTTGCAGCCCAGAAAGCCAACCGTATCCTGGGCTGTATCAAAAGAAGCATGACCAGCAGGTCAAAGGAGGTGATCCTGCCCCTCTACTCTGCTCTTGTGAGACCTCACTTGGACTATTGTGTCCAGTTTTCAGCATAAAAAGGACATGGAGCTGTTGGAGCAAGTCCAGAGGAGGGCCACGAGGATGATTAGAGGGCTGGAGCACCTCCCGTATGAAGACAGATTGAGAAAGTTGGGGCTGTTCAGCCTGGAGAAGAGAAGGCTGCGTGGAGACCTCATAGCAGCCTTCAAGTATCTGAAGGGGACCTATAAAGATGTTGGAGAGGGACTCTTCATTAGGGACTCTAGTGGTAGGATGAGAGGTAACGGGTTTAAACTTAAACAGGGGAAGTTTAGATTAGGTATAAGGAAGAAGTTCTTCACAGTGAGGGTGGTGAGGCACTGGAATAGGTTGCCCAGGGAAGTTGTGAATGCTCCAACCCTGGCAGTGTTCAAGGCCAGGTTGGACAGAGCCTTGGGCGGCATAGTTTCGTGCGAGGTGTCCCTGCTCATGGCAGCGGAGTTAGAAGTAGATGATCTTAAAGTCCTTTCCAACCCTAACTATTCTATGATTCTATGATTCTATGATTCTATGTCACTGCAGAACAGGGAGTAGAGGTATGAGCCATATCTTAGTAGTTTATTAAGGATATAAGATCCAGAAATTATGTTCCTAAGCTATGGTTAGTGCAAGAAATCTCTGTTTACTAGTATATGAACATATAATTTATAGAATCATGTAATTGTAGAATAATTTATGTTGAAAGGACCTTCTAATATCTTCTAGTCCAAAACAGTGCTCAAAGCAGAGACAGTTTTGAAATCAGACCTCGCCTTGCCTTGTCTTGCTTTGCCTTGCCTTGCTGTGCTTTGCCTTGCTTTGTCTTGCCTTGCCTTGTCTTTTCTTCTCTCTTTCTCTCTCTTGTTCTCTCTTTCCCGGAATAGTATCATCGTGGACTTCTGAAGCACAGAAGTGGTAAGTTTTATCTTCAGTCCCTATTTTCCTGTGTGAAGATTAACAGGTACAAAATGCAAAAAAGCCTTTCCCCCTGCCATGAATTGCTCAAAAGTGGGGCAGAGCAGACCTCTAGAAGGCAGAGGACATACTGGACTACTGATGTTTTCATTTTTATTTCATAGGGCCAGGTCGGAGCAGGATTTACATGGTCTAGAGAAGTGCTGAGAGAGAACCTGACCACTATTCATCACAAATGCAGGGGAATGAAGAAGAGCATTTTAACTGGTCTTGATGGGTTTGGGCAATGGAAGTGGGAATTGAGAGTTTGGGTGTGGAATCTCAACCTATAATTTTTATAGTGGGAAATGAATGACTAGGATTTTAACCATACTTTAGTATTTTAAATAAACGTATTGTTATAAATAAATTTAAACTGATATGTCAATACTTTCAGTAGTTGCTGCAAACATATATACTGATTAGGTTGCTCATTATGGAAGATTAAAAATTGTTGAGGTTATAGTGTGATTACATTGAAACAAACTTAAGCTGAGAAGCTGTCTATTAAAAGGGCAAATCCTTTCCAACAAACAGTCACTTACACAAAGCATAAACTTAGCTGTAAACATATATAAACATTTCATAATGGTAGCTATGATAAAAAGCTAGTACACAACTTCTTGGCTGTGAGCCAAACTATCCATAAGAAAAAGGTCTTGAGAAGAAAAAATAATTTATGATTATAATATGATCCATTGGGTAGGAAGTGGTTTTAATAGTTTTACTGCTAAATGCTGATGCATCAAGAAGATGATATAAATTTGAAGAAAACTGGGAGTAAATATTAGAGGCTGGCTTTACAGTATAAAATCTACTAGACATGGAGTGACCATTGTCCAAGGCTTATTCATCTACAGCTGTCTTCTAAATTGATTCAGTGGTAGAAAAAAGATAAAGTTCAGAAGGTTGTCTGGATCTCTTTTTATTCTTTCTATTTTAAAGAATTGGAAACTGTTATTAAAAATACAAAGAAACTTTTTCTCTGGGTATGTCTGTGGCTTATTTTGGCTATTTCTAGATTGTGTGTTGAGCAAAGCAATTCATCAGTATTTTTTAGCAGAAGAATTATTAAAGACTAGTCAAAGAAAAAAGAAAGGTTTTGAATAAAGAGAAACATTCCTTAAAGGGAGAGGATTTGGTTGAGTATAAAAGGAAGCAATCTTAGGCTCGAAAGGTTATTAGAAGATCTAAGAAGCCCCACTAACACAATCTCTGTAGCACTATTAATAAACATACTTCAGCGGGAAAATATGAAATAAGATTATGAGGATAAGTGTAAGGGAGCACAGATCTTTTGCAATACCTAGTTTAATTAAAAGTGGCATTACTGTTGATTCTAACACATTGAAGTTGAACATGGGGAAGGTTTCACTTAATGTTATTTAAAGCATGCTGATATGAAGCAGATTTTATTGGTGTCAGGAATAACTTTTTAAAGAGATGTTTCATGTTAGACTTTAAGATGGAAGTGAGAGAAGCTCTGCAATTCTACTGCTAGTTAGTGAACTTGAAGAGCAGATATTATATGAATTTGAGATATCTTCCCTTGACTGGTTTAATAGGACTTACAGTGTGTGTTTAATGACTTGAGCAACAAATGCATTTGTTGATAATTTTAAGCTTCCTTGAAGCAAGAGGAGAATTTCATCCATCTCAGAGTCATACAATGTTACAAGACCTATGTCAAAGATCTATAATAAAAAAGACACTAGGAATATTTGTTAGATTTCATGTTTGCTACCAGTAGAAAATTTAATCAAAATCTATGATATTGTAAAATTAATCTAGGTCAAATTTTGGTTGAATATGAAGGAATTGCAGGAACGGGGGAATGAGGGAAATCCTCCCCCTCTACCCCCCCAAAAAAAAAATTAATGTGGTGATTGATTGTTTACTATGTTTATTTTGGAAGGGATTGACTAAGCCTGGATCCGAGTTTAAAAATGAAAAATTTTCAACTCAAGCAAAACTTCAAGGATATTGAATCCATGTAAAATGCAGTGAGGAATGTCTGACAGTGTGTAAAAAGTCAAAGTGGGAGAAAATAGTTCTGACATCCGAAGCTGATGTTTACATCTACTCTGTTCAGTTGTGCTGACAGGAAGCTTGATGAAAGCAGAAGCTCTTAGACAAAAAAAGGGAAAGTGAGGAGTTCCTCTCCATTACTAAGGGAACTGTATATGTATGCATGTATTAGAAAAGCAACTCTTCAAATATAATTAAGAAATGGAAATACATGTATACATATATAGAGATATTCACACATGCATGCATGCACGTGTGTGTGTGTGCAGGCATATATGTGTAGGTTTGGAGTGAATAAGGAAAACAACCTTTAATCGTCTCCTATAGAAAGAGGAACAGATTTGACCTCTATCTGGTCAACCAGTTGCTCAGGACAGGAAGCCTCAGTCTCCTTTTCCCTGAAGCTAATAGTAAAAGTGGATACTTGCCATATACAAGAGGAATGTGAGGCTTGAGGTGTTTCCCTTACTCTGCAAGAAGTCGTACTGAATTAAGGAACAAAGTTCCATGGGTGAAAAACTGATCATATTTAAAACTGTCAGAATCTAGCCTTCAGAAATCCATTCTTTCATGTACGCTGTGCCTCTAATGCACTATATGAAGCTAAAGTAGGGTGACAATTCAGGGTAAAATAAAAAAAGAACAAATTCAAATCTTAGATAAATAGAATAATTTCATAATGTGATGACCTGAGGATATTCATTCTAGTGTACATAGAGGACTGGCTAGATTTATTTCAGAGGCATTAGTAATATTTTTTCCTGAAAATTTGTAGAAGACAGAAAAAGGTAGGCCAGGAAATTGTGGGCCAGTTATCTTAACTTCAGTTCCCAGAAAAAGTCAGGAATTTTTCATCAGAGAAAAAAAAATATTACTTGAAGAGCACAAGGGGTTGAATAGCATCCAGGGTGGTCTTGTCAAAAGCGTATCATGTCAGAACAAACTGATTTATGACAACCTAGCAAGCCTTGTTGACAGGAGAGAAACAGCAGATGTCATACATTAGTGTCTCAGGTTTTGCACTGTTTCAGATGGTACTCATAAGAACAGACAAAACATAGCTTAGAAAATAATCTATTGTAAAGCGAATGCATAGTTGTTGGAAAAATGATACTTAGAGAGTAGTTATCTGTGGTCCACCTTTCCAACCAGACAGATGTGGCAAATGAGGTCTAAGGTACTGGTATTATTCATTATTTTCATTAGATGATTGAGAAGAGACTACAAAACAAGAAACATGGTAAGTCAAATTAGAAGGTCTGCCAGGTTAGAATTTCATCTACCCTAAAATATTGTACAAAAACCAGCATGAAGGTTCACATATACAAACGAAAACTTTGTACTTCTGCAAGAATAACTGCACAAGTAAGACAGAGAATAGTAGAGCAACTGTCATTTCTGTAGCAGTAGATCTGGAAGAGGCAGACAACTATAACTCAGAGGTTGTTACTCAGATTGTAACAAAAGCAAGTCCTTTTTGACACTCTGGTAAAATGATAATAAAAAAATACTATATAGAACCATGATTTGTGCAGTGCTTTCATACATGGATAGAAAAAAAGGATAAACAAGAACCTTCTAAATATATTACTGCTATAATTATCTGTCTTTGAAATCAACATAACAGTGTTTTGGCTAGGTATTTAACTTTGCTTTGTTTTCTTTGCTTTTGAGTGTTGTTTGGTTTTGAGTCTTAAAATAGAACACACTAATTATAATCTACTGTAAGCTTTCTTAACATAGAGCAAATGCAGCTTTCTTCCACCTCAGATCATTAACTCAGCCACAATAAAATGTATAGAAGGACCTCTGATACTTTTCTACTTTATATTGAGGTAAACGACTGTGCAAGGTGATAGATTATGAAGATACGGAGACAATGAGCTTGTTTACACAGCTAGGTAGGATGCCCAATGTAGCTTCTGTAATTGCTGGGCTTGCCGAAGAGATGTGAGGCAAGTGCCATCCTCAGACTGTTATAGTAATAATTGTAACTAGAAGGGAGTAATAATAAATAAATCTCAAACATTTCTTTTCATAAGAGAAGTGATTTGTTGCCAGATTAAATAAAACCAAGTAACGAAACATACACATTGCACATAGGACAAGTAGCTTCTTGCTCACAACTTGTTTGGCCAAGTTTCCAGTTGCAAGGCAAGAGGGATTACTATGACTTGCACAATAGTTCTTCATCCTTCAGTCCTCAGCTTATTTGTGCATGAACTCCATTCTTACATGGTAATTACTTCCATTTACATTATCTTCACTCAAATATCCTAGAAAAGGAAAAATACAGGTAAAACTGTTTACTTTTTAATTCACTTTTTGATAATATTCTGCCTCTGTAACATGACAGTACCATTCATACCTTTGTGTCACATTACTTTCATCCACAGTGAACAGGCAACTGACAGTAAAATTCTACTAGGATGGGAAGAGAGCATTCTTTGTGGGCTTGGTTTTATTTGGCTGTTTTTGGGGTTTCTTTTCTTCATTTTAAAGAATCTGAAATGCTTTGAAGGCTGGGGAAAGCTCATCCAAATGTGTTTTTATAGCTATTTCACATGGACAGGCATGAGTGTTTGAAGGTGCAAAGTATGCTGGTGTTGAAGATCTGTGTCAGATAAAAGGAGACAGATTGCCTTTGTCCAGACTGTTTACTCTTAATCATGCCTTGCATCTCCAGCAAGAGTGCTTGCTACTTGGCAGAAGACAAAGCCATGCCAGGGAAGATGTTAAAAATTCAACAGTAAAGACTACCACATCTTAGCTGTGGTTTTATTTAGCAGTAACCCAGGAAATGAAATAAATCTAATCCTAGATTTGAAATTGAAGGCAATACTCCATGCCCACCATGTGGGCAATGCATATCATAGTATATGAATTTACACTACTGCACATATGTGACATGTCACATTATAGAGAGAAAAGGAAATCCCAATAGAAATAACCAAAATATTTTATTCTGTTTGTGTTTGTTTGTTTTAATAAAACAAAAATTTTATCTAGCTGTACTCAAAATGAACTGGGCCATAGTCCAACTAGGTCACAGACAACTTAAAATTCCATGCTACAAAGCAACATTCATCTACCTATGACAAACATTTGAGAACAAATATGCTGATTTTACACACAGATGCTTTGCTACTGGTCAGTATTCAAATTACTAAATTTAATTTGGTAAGAAGTGAAACTGAATGCAGAACTGATTTTAAGCATACAGCAGAAACAAGAGAAAATTAAAATCTTACCTCAGCATAAATCCTACCATCTTAAATAGTGCCTAGGTCTTAAATACAAAGGCAGAAGAAAGCCTCTTTTTTAACATTCCTTACTGGGATCACTGCCTACTGTCAGACTTCGTGCCTTATGCCAGAGTTTTGTTCAGAGTGTATTCCTCCCTCCAACAGTAGAAGAGCTGCACTGTAACTAAAACTTTGCACAATTATTTCAAAGAGATCTGAATTCAATTTCAATTACTTGTACACTGTATTTTCAGAGGGGCTGTGTATTCAGTCGGAGGCATTAAATAGATACAATCTCATCTAAAAAGAATGCTTTTTCCTGTGACCTCAGCCATCAGAAGAAGAAAAACACAGCTGGGAGCAGTATCACAAAGCAGACAACCTAGAGCAAGAGAAGGTTGCAAGCTGTGCCTCAGTAGGGCATGGACAGCTGCAGAAATGGAGCTGTGAAGCAGCCAGTTGGAGAAAGCCAAGCCAAGCAGTAGCGTTGCTATGATAAAGCTATGGGAAGCTTTTTGAAGCTCTGACATGACTCCCCAAGCACCATGGTCAATTGGAAAAGAAGCACTGCCCAGGGCATGGTGGCCTGTAGAAGCTCTCAGAGGAGAAGTGTGTGTGTGCCAAAGGGCAGGAGACAGGTGGGCTACAACGGCATTGAGAGAAATCACTGCCTGCTGGTCCAAACAGCAAAGCAGCGAAGCCAGGGCTATGTTCAAACTTAGGATAAGTAAAGGTTAGTAAGCCATTCTTGCAACTGGCATGAATGGTATACAAATACTATGGGGTTATGTGAAAGAAAGTAAACTAAACTTGTTTGTTCATTTGTTTGTTTGTTATTTCATTTTTTGTTTGGGAAGTGTATTCCCAAAGGAGATTTTCATAAAGGAGACTGGATAGGGAGACCAAATACACATCTGGGAGGAAATGCATTAAGACTCAGCAGGACAGTATGTCAAAAATAAAATTAAAATTAAAATCTCTCTCAGTGTCATCAAAAGATGAGACTTAGCCCTGACCTGACAGCCAAAATCCAGTCATAATCTGAAAACAACCCTGCCAGCCTGGCTTTTCCCTGTTTGTTCCAATGGTCCTTCCTATACCTGTAACAAAAAAAGGACAAAAGGACAAATGCAGAATGCCTTAGTAATGGATGCAAGCAGAAAGACCTTCCCTGTGACTAGGATGACAAATGTATTTAGACTAGCCAAGCTTAGATGACGTTGTATAGAGATCTGCATCTTAGACTACAACCACAGTGGCAGATACACTATGAGGTTCAACAAGGCTTAGTGCTGGGTCCTGCACTTGGGCCACAAAAACCCCACGCAACGCTACAGGCTTGGGGAAGAGTGGCTGGAAAGCTGCTTGGTGGAAAAGGACCTGGGGGTGCTGACTGACGGCTGCTGAACAGGATCCACTTTGTGCGCAGGCAGCCAAGAAGGCCAGTGACATCCTGGCCTGTATCAGAAATAACGTAGCCAGCAGGGCCAGGGCAGTGATTGTTCCCCTGTACTCTGTACATTGTTCAGTTCTGGGCCCCTCACTGCAAAAAAGACATTGAGGTGCTGCAGGAGGTCCACAGAAGGGCAACAAAACTGGTGAAGGGTCTAGAGCACAAGTCCTACAAGAATTGGCTGAGGGAACTGGGGTTGTTCAGTCTGAAGAAAAGTAGGTCCAGGGGAGACCTTACCACTGTCTACAACTACGTGAAAGGAGGTTCTAGAGAGGTGGGTTTCAGTCTCTTCTCCCGAGTAACAAGTGATCAGACAAAATGAACTGCCGCAAGTTGTGCCAGCGGAGGGTTACACTGGATATTAGGAAAAGTTTCTTCACCAAAAGAGTTGTCAAGCTGCCAGGGAAACGATTGAGTCACTGTCCCTGGAGAGATTTAGAAGACCTATAGATGTGGCACTTAGGGCTAGGTTTGTGGTCTTACTCAATCTTAAAAGTCTTTTCCAACCTAAGCAATTCTATGATTCTATAAAAAAATAGGCAAGCTGTCCATGAGAAGGGTCAAATCCAATCCAGGGAAGAAATTCAGCATTAACACAATAAAAGGGGACTTGAGCTAAGTTTGCAACAAAAAGTTGAGCTAAGTTTGCAACAAAAAGTTTTTTTGAGCAACAGGACTGCACCAGTAGACCAAAATAGTCAGTGATGAGTCCAAGACACACTGAATGTGTCTTGCAGGTTTTACCTACACAAGGTTTAATTTAGTCACCTGAATCTAACATCACCATCACACGAGTGATTTGAAACTATCCAGAGAACCAAATAGGATCAGACCATTATGAGGACTCACAGTGTGTTTTGTATGCACTTCGAGCAGTTTCCAGTTTAGTTTCTTGTGAAAATAATTGAGTTACTGCATACCAAACTCACGTGAAGAGGTAGACTCTATAGGGGAAAATAGCTTCAAAATTATGCTATTATTCAAAATTGTGCTTATTAAAGTTCTAGGTGGCATTAACATAGACTCATTTTTTCAGTATTTCTTACTGGTTAGCTCAGGTGATCCCTCAGGCTGTGCATACTTGCATACACACCTTCACTTACATAGAGATTTTTCAAATGTGATTGTCTAATGTCTGTGGATTTTTCCATACTGGTTATGCACTTAAGTCAGTCACTGAGTCCTGATCTTGGTGTCTCCTAGAGCCCTGGATATTGTTTAGATGCAGCAAATTATTCTCCTAATTTTTGAACCATATGGTTTATTTAATTGTCCACGTAGCTGTGAATTGTCAGACTCCCAGTGGTTACTGCTTCTGCCATTGGCTTTTTTAAATTTTCATTTTATTTCTTAAAGATATTATCAGCCAAACTTCAGATATTAAAAAAATAAAACCGTATTTTTATCCATTAGCTAAAAATACAATAACTTTAGCTGCACTTCATATGCCAAGATGTCATCAAGTGAGTGTCGTGGGTTCAGCTACAGCAGTCATTT
>NW_009910464.1:0-42025 GCF_000696875.1 Nestor notabilis
ATCGTCAGAATTTCTACCTGTCGCCCCAACAAGTGCGTATCTCATAAACATGGTTGCAACAGGAAAACAGGAAAACACTCCAAAGTGAACCGTCTGCAGGCTGCTTTCATGCCTACTTGTCTGTCTGAGTTTGTTGGCAACATTTCCAGCTGATATGAATAGCCCACTCTTATCCAAAAGACATTAGCTTAGACCTGATAATGACATCTCCAGAGCAAATGTGCATTCCCTCTGCATAAATATAACAATTTCCTTGTCAAAGATGTTTTGTTACAGAGACAGGAGAGTGATTGTGGACCAGAAAAGAGACCATCCTCTAGTTTTTTAATGCTGGAGTGATGCTAGTTTTATTAAAGCTCTGTTTGGGATCTGATGGATTTAGAGCAGTCGGCCAAAGACTTTCTGGCCCACAGGTTACCAGTACTGTAGGAGGGCTGTCTGAGCTGGATGAGTGATGATTTCCCATTTATCCTGATTTAAGTGCAGCCTGCCAACGTAAACCATTGACAACACTGCAGCCCAGGCAACTTTGTGAAAAGGAACTTGGTTTGCATGCTCTAACCATTAATAGGAAATTAAAATATAGGTACATTTACAAATATAATCTTCCCTCCGGAAGACACTGCTTCCTGCTTCTTGTCATATCCTTTTTCCCTGTGCTCTCTTCTCCAGATTGCAAGCAAAAAAGTGGACCAAGTAATGGCCATACACAGCCTGGACTAAGGCTGTGTATGGCCATTGCTTTGTCCTATCTCATGATTTAGCATATTTGGCCCTCTTTGTACAATGAAACTATCAGTATTGCCTTCACAGGGCCAGGCTGTGAAATGCTTCCTTGCACTGAAAGAGCAAACTCAAGCAAAAATGACAACACACCGAGTACTGAAAGCCAGAGAAATCTGTCTCTCCCATTGCTTATGCTCAGCCTCCAGGATAGCTGTGAGGCTGACCCTAATTTTCAGGCATTTCCAGCCTGGTTTTCTAAGCATTTGCTTGTAACATTGAACACTATTTGGTTTCAGGGCAAAGAGGCTTCCACTGGAGCATCCCATCCTCCCAAGTAGTTTTGCTCCTCATTTCTCTCCTGTTGTGTTGGTGCTTCAGTCATGCCAATAGATGCTTTCTAAAATCATGTCCCCCTCATGCCAGGCGAAGGTTTCTTTACACAAAAAAATGCCTATCAAGACAGGTAAAAAGTGGATAATCAACAGTCTAGTCTCTTGAAAGACGTTTACCAGAAGCCAAATGATCAAACAAACACATACATTAATCCTAATTGTGTGTCACCATCTCTTGAAAAGCACCTATGGCCCAACTCTGCATATTTCAGCTCTTTTCTGTTCTCTTGTCTCCTGTGGATAAATAAGGTTTGGCTGCAATTATGTGTTAGAGCAAACTGAAGAAAAGAAAGCACCCATCTTCTTAAGGAAATACATCATTAGTGTGTGATCACAACAGGACGTCAATTATTTAAAAGCAACATCTTTCTACCTGTACTTTTTTTGACAATTATATTTTTAACAACCAAATTAAAACCTGCATATTTTCCTACATACTGGTATTGTTGAATGTGTCACACCTAATAGGAGCACGAAAAGACAGATGAAAGCACCATGCTCATTTCTGAGCAGCTGGGAACGGCGCTGAGAAAAGCACAGCAATTGAGATTAAGAGAGAGCCTTCACAGTGCAAGATAACCCAGCTGCTTGGAAAATCAAATCTATTGAACATACAGATTTCATGCAACAAAACAGTGCCTCACTAATAAAGGAAAATAACAATGCTCACGCAGAGCTGTATAGACTTCGATTCAATTTGGAGATAAATGGTCAGTCCTATATTTTTCCTCTTTAGAAAAAGTCAGAGTTAGCTTTCTACTTGTGACTATTCATTGTCTCTTTTTGCCAACTCTGAAAGATAAGGTCAGAGTTTTTCTTTTGATAACAACATATCCCACCATTTACTGGAAAGGGCACTTGCATGGGGAGTTAGGATGTGCAGGTTCCCTTCCAGGGTCTCACACTGGCTTTAGGTATTTCCTTGAGCTCTCCTTCTCCTCAGTCTTCCTATGATAAAGAGACATCAGTGCCTTTGTGAAACGTTTTGACATCTCTAGGAGAAAAGTGGTGTACCACTATCCCATCATTTCTGTGCTCCTCGCTAATTCATGCTAAGAAGCCAGGAATAATAATAATAGGATCTACAAAGCTGATCGGAAAATGTTTTTCTCTCTGATGTAAGCTGTGTACATCATGAGCTGCTACAATTTTCTCTGAAAAACACTGTCTGGGCCCAAATGCTTTCGCTGTACCTACAGTGAATTTTTGGTCCAGGTATAAAGTATTGATCATTCCCACCCATTCTCCACTTTCTTTTTTCCCGTGTGGAAAGTATGAACACAAAAGCATTTTTCCAACAGCAAGACCCAGCCTTCCTTCCCAGACTTGAGAAATACATCAAACCCTGAACAGGAAATTGTAAAACTCACCTTTTCTTTACTTCAGGAGACCCTGTTTTTAGTAACCTTCTAATAACCCACTAATCAAGAAAAATAATACTTCTGGAGTTTTAGCTGGATATTGAAGAAATATAATAGTCTTAATTCCTCTAAATGAAGCCTTTTATTTACGCATGAAAAGACAGCTAACGTGTTCCCTCTGATAGTCTTTTGTTAGGTGTTTGGCATTGTAATAACTAACCAGTCATTCTCGCTCTGTTTTAATACCCTGGCCAGTTTTTTAATCAGGGACAGTACTTTACCTTTCACCAAAGGTCTCTGGTTTCCTAACAGCCTTTGTAAGAAACTTCATCAAAGAGTTGGCAAAGTCCAAGGAAATTACTGTTGATCAGTTTTCTTTCAAGTCATTATTGTATTGGTGCTAAAGACTTCAGATAGGTTGAAGAATATCATGTTTCCTAGAATAGGCTGTTCAAGTTACAAGTAGAGTCCCCTGCAAAAAGCTACTAAAGGTGCCACAGTCAGAGTTCGTCCCTGCTCTTGCTTAGACCAGCAATAATAAATATTACAACTTGTAGCCCTGAAATTACCCTCTTGGGATGAATTCCTAGCACCATGAGTCCTCTCTTGAGGGATATAATTAACAATGTTTTGATTCTCCCTCCTTTCTTCCTGGCAAATCTGGACTCTGGCCTTTACATCTTTGCCTTGGTATCCTCCAGCCCTTGTGAGAATGATGTGAGTTTTGGCCTTTAATAACAAGCCATGTAAAATCTACATAATTGACCCCTTTTCTGAAAATATTTCAAAGCTTTCTCTTTAATCTTTGCATATGCATGTGCAGAAGGAATGCCCTCATTTCAGTAGACTCCTGTTACATACAGCAGACTCCTTGCTGCCATACAGAAAGAACAACCAGGGAGTTGTAACAAATGGGGGGGTTTGCCTCCCAGATGCCCTACTTATGGTTTCTGTGTGATTTTATGCAAATGAGCTCCATCTCTTTATTTCTGTCAATACATCAGTAGCATTACTGCACATATTATGATCCACATATCCATGGGATATTAGGGTGACAGGGTCCCATATTGAGATCTATGGGCCACTCGTGATCTCTGGGGCTTGAGTGAGTTTCCGAAGTTATTTTACAGCACTACCCAGGATCACAGGCAGCAAATTCACCCTCATGTGTTCTGCTCGTTCATTATCTAAAGACATGTACAAGCATTGCCTCCGTGTTCCTTTTCCAGGAATGGTGTCAGCATGGGAATCTTGTGTAACTGATTGTGGGAACTGATGGCATGTGCCATTGTGAATAAAAGACAGAAGATAGTTGCACTGTAAATGGGAAGGAAGGGAAGTTGCTGTAGAAATTCTAGGAGGGGGCATCCAGGCTGCTCTATTCAGATAAGGTGCATGTCTGTGGGTCCATCCATAAGCTGTGTACCTACAGGGGAGACTTTGTTAACCATGGATGGAAAATCACACTCCTAAGTTTTCATTGTTTGTCTTTCCCAGCTTTTCACAGCTATGCTTCACCAAAATCTGTCTTCTTTCCCTTTAACATTTCTGTGTCATTCAGATGTTGGCACATAAAGGTCCTTATGCCTTTATGTGCCAAGAGGACAGAGAAAAAGGATGCTGGAAACAGACCTTGCTTTCATATCTGTGAGTGAAACCTGCCTTATCCAGTTCCAGAAAGGAACTTCCACTTATCCATCCTTTGGAACCAGTCAGTCCTTCCACTTGTTAAGAGACAGTTTCTCCAAGTCAATATTACTCACATGTTTATTCAAAATCAATACTGCTTATTACAGCTTCTGCAATTGTGTCTCACTATTGCTGTCACCTAGTTAGCTCACAACCTTCCCAGCAGACTACCAGCTTGCTGTGAAGTGATAGAGTTGCAAGATTGAGACAAAGAGATCATGAAGTTGAAGATAAAGACCTACTGATGGGGGGTGTCCCGTAAGACAGGTTAACAGAATTCCTTGTCTGATTCTCATTCCCTCCGCTCAGACACATATGGAAGGAACGAGAGACAGTCACGATCTCTGAAATCCCTGTGTTACTAACAGTTCCTGATTTCCCTCCTGAAAAAGAAGGCCATGAAAATGCTTTGAGGGCTGGAGCACCTCTGCTGTGGAGACAGGCTGAGGGAGGTGGGCTTGTTCAGCCTGGAGAAGAAAAGGCTCCTGGGAGACCTTAGAGCAGCTCCCAGTGACTAAAGGGGCCCACAAGAAAGCTGAAAAGGGGCTTCATACAAGGACATGTAAGGACAAGACAAGGGCAATGGCTTTAACCTGACAGAGGAGAGACTGAGATTAGATATTAGGAAAAAATTCTTTACTATGACGTTGGTGAGGCGCTGGCACAGGGTGCCCAGAGAAGCTGTGGCTACCCCATCCCTGGCAGTGTTCAAGGCCAGGTTGGACACAGGGGCTTGGAGCAACCTGCTCTAGTGGAAGGTTGAAACTGGAGGAGCTTTAAGGTCCCTTCCAACCCAAACCAGTCTGTGGTTCTACGATTCTAAGTCATAACTTGTACCTATTTCAGGGGTCACAGCAAGGATCAGACAATTCTCAGGAAAAAAACACTATCTAAACAGTGTGTAATATTTTTATACCTTGAGGTTGCCCCTGCTGAAGCAGATGGTAAGCTCCCATTGACTTTAATGAGGCCATAAAAAGCCCGTTGTGTGTATGCAATATGTAACAGCTCCTCTTGCAGCCCACATGCTGTGAGTGCCACTTTCCCTTTGGTTGTCTCTGCAGACTGAGCAAACCTCCACCGACCCCCTGCAGAAACCCAGCCTCCTGTATATAGAGCTGGAGAAGACAAGAGGCCAAATTCACAGCAATGGCAGTGTCTGTGCTTGCACCTACATTATTCCTCCTTTCTCTTATCCAACCCTAGAAAGGACACAGGTACCACATCTTGCAGGTAATACAAGTCATTAAGGAGAGCCAACTCCAGAGCCAAATGTGAGGGGCTATAGGAGGATCTTGGGGGGGCTGAATTATACAGCGTTAAAGTGGCAGATGAAATTCAGTGTCAATTAGTGTAAAGAGAGTCATGGGAGGAAAAATAATCCTACCTATGTGTACACGATGGTGCTTTTAAAGTGCTGATATCAGTCATGAAAGAGATGCTGGAGACATCATTGCCTCATACTGAGTGGTGATGAGAAAGGCAAAGTGAACATTAGGAAACCTAAGGGAAGGGATTGAGAATAAAATGCAGACTTCATTATAGCCCTGCAGAAATCTCTGTGCACCTGTATTTTGAAGATTCTGTGTTGTTCTGTTGACTTCATCTTGAAAAACCAGAGAAGAGAGAGATGAGAGGCAGAGATGATCAAAGGTGTAGAAGGGCTTTCATAAAGAAGGAAACTGAACAGAGAACTTTGGGGCTTGGAAAAGTGATAAAGAGGAGCTAAAGACAGAGGTCTGTAAAATCACAAATAGTGCAGAAAAGAGGAATAGAAAAATAGCACTGGTTTGTTTCTCATAATATAGGAACTAGGAGGCATGCAACAATATCATCAAGCATTAGTTTAAAATTAACCTAAGAGAGCACTTTTCATACGGTATGTCATTAAAGTGAAATCTGTTGCTAAAAGATACTGTGGAGCCCAAGGAGTAAGTGATTCAAAAGGAAATAGCTAATTTTAGAGCACTTAAGTCCTTTCATGATTGTTAAACACAAGAGTCCGGCTGCAACCTTTAGGTTAGGAAGAAAATGTATTCATTGCTGGGAAGCAGGATGATATACATCCTTATTCCTCTCTGTAAGCACCATCTGTGGACGCTGTACACTGGATTTGATTGTTATTTTGCTCCACAGTTGTGGGGTGCCTCATAGACATGCACACGTTACAGACCCTATCCTATGGAGGTAGCACAACTGCAAAGCACGGTTCTCTGTGATGGCAAAATAAAGAGACAGCCCTTTTGCCACCAACAGTGCTGCTGTGATCTTGGCTTATGGGCAGCCCATGAAACAAATGTTTTGTGTGAACGTTTCCAGTGAAGACCCCTGCCCCTTGTGCCTGCAAAAGGCAGGAGTAAATACATTTATTTGTAACCTTTCAGACTTCGAGCCTCATTTTTCCATTGATTACCTTAAAAAACAGGGGCTATTTATACACATTACGGTCCATAACTGTCAACCTTGTGACAAATCACCCACCCAGTGCCTTGTCAATGATGTGGAAAATAGTGGCCATATAAACAGATCAAATGAAGTGGAAGTTAGACGGTACAATGGTGTCAGACGGGAGCCTTTGATCTTTAAATGCCAGAGGTCAAATTTGTCTGCACCGAGGAGTAAAAACGACTTGGGGAGTTCATCCTGGGACGCCGCGAGCTATGAACCAACATCGCATCTTTGGAGAAGGGCAGAGGTAAAGCCTGGGGTGCGTGTGAAGTTTTGCGTGGGGATTGCAGGAGCTCTAGCTAGACGAGGGTAACTCCAGTGTTGTTACCAGACTGCCTGGACAGGAAGGTTAAGTACTATTAAGAAATTTGAATCTCTAGGAGAAGTCATAGGGCTAAGAAGAGCTTTGTGGGGAAATGATGCTCCTGTGGGTGGCATGTTTCAGTCAGGGTATAGTGGGTTGCAGCAGCCAGAATGCAACCAGGAGAGCCTCATCTGGTGTTTCGTAGCAGTTGGTTTTATGCGGTTACTCTGGGGCACTGGACAAGAAGCAATTTCAGGCTAAGTCACATAACTATTGCTTCACCTGTGTTTTAATAATTAGTGAAATATCCTTGACTATTGGGGGAGAAATATGTAATTTTCAGACAGACAAAACCACTGGATTTTCTGTGCCACCCAGGGGACCATCCCTCTTATTTATTTTTATTGACCCATGCTCATTTTTCCACCTGATTTACAATTTAACAGTAGCTACTAACTGCACCTTTCGCAGTTTCTCCTGGCAGCTTTCAACACATGAAAGTTAAACACTGGGCCAAAAAAATACATTAAAAGCCATTGCAATTTTAAACACTAGCAAGCCTAGCAGCTCTCAACCATAACTTTCTCACCTGTATTTCCTCTTGCATTTGATAAAAATGCATTGACTTGGATGCTGTGCGGTGCTTGCTGTACAGAGGGGAGAGGCAGGACAGACAACACAGTCCTCCTCTGCCCCTGCTGCTGCCATTTCCACCCCTGGGACAACACTGACCCTTGGCTATATTCTGCACTGGTGAAGCATCAAGGGTGCAAAGGATCACTATAGTCTCTGATTCCAAACTGCCCAAGGAAGCTCAGAAACCCCCTTCATTCTGTCAGAGCAGCCAAAGAAAAGGAAATGTGTTTTCTTGGATTCCAGCCTCTGGGGGGGTAAAGCACTTGTCCTTCTGTTTGACAGCAGACCACCTGTTCTGGTACACACAGTGAATAATCAGCTCCACACGATGTGCAGTGGGACTTGTCTGGCATTAATTCTCTTGCAGTCACGTGTGTTAGACTTAGCAGTCAGGTACAGCTGCTGCCTCACCTAGGTTGTCATTGCTGCTTATCAGGTAGGAAGTTCATGGCCCAGGGGCTCCCAGCAAAGTGTTTTTTCAGTGATGGTGAAGTTGATCTACAGTGCCAACACAGAGCAGGCTGAAGCCATCTGGCTCTACAGATGCACTGTGGCAGAAAAGAGCCTCTCACAGCACCAAGGGACCTCACAGTTTATCTGGGGGAGGGATCTAGCTTCCTCATGGGGACACTGACAGACCTCCCAGACCCTCACCTCCGTGACCCACCACTGCAGTGGGACAAAGGGACAGGTCTCTAAACTTTCTCCTCTCTTTACTCCATCCAAAACAAGAGACGGCCATCATCTAGCTCAGAGAAAAACCCCAATATGCTCTGGAAAGACTCCAGACAACCAAGACAGAGCTTTCCCAAGTCCAGCCTGGAGGTGTGAGTTAGGCTTACTCTGAGTAAAAATAGTCATTAATGTAAGCATTTCTCTCATCCGAACTCAGACATGTCAAAATCAGATGCCTAATTTTAAGTTACTCACCCCGCACTATGCTTCCTTCTAGCCACAGGTGTCCAGAGGCCACTCATCTGATCTTAGATGCCAATTTTAGGATGAGACGAACCACCTGTTGGAGGCACCTACTACTTTTCACTGACTACAGGAAGACAGTAGGGTGAGTAGCCCAAAATTGGATGTCTTATTTTCAGATGTCCTATACTAGGACAGAAAAATCACCTCCGGTCCTTATGGGCAGGGCTGAAATGCTTGGGCCAATGCTCAAGAGATATGAGCACAACTGAAGTGGGTGGTGGCAACAGGCAGCTGGATGAAGGGAAGGACAAGAGAGGAGTCAAACCTGAATGACCTCTGGTGATGGATCCAGACTATATAATCCAATATACTATATACAATATATAATCACATGGGGTGCACTAGTTTGGGGGTCTATCCAATGAATGCAATCTCAACATGATAAAGCACCAAGAGTGGATAATGCAGCAGAAGATAAGCTGCTAGGGATAATCTAAGTGCAGGGTCATGATCTTTTATTTCTTTTCACTTGCTTTTACCAGCTTTTCACCTGTGTTGTCTACTTTGGGTTTTATCTGTTTGCAGTTTAACAAATAGGGTGTTAAAGGCATTTTAGGGAAAATGGGTTAACATGAAGGATTTCATTATTTTGGAGTAGCATAAATGACAGGGTCTGGATTAAGACATGACTCCTCTTTATTGTGTTTTATATAAAAAAATAAATATATATATTTCAACCTCATGGTCAGCACCTTGGTGACTAGCAATGATAAGCATATGAAGAGCAGTGTTTTCCAGTGAGCACTGTCAGCCTGGAAAGCTCTCCAGCATGTGGGAAGAGAGTAAGGAACAAGACTCAAAATCCACAGTCTCAAAAAGGCTTGGCCACAGCCATGGAGCAAGTGACTGTATCATGAGCCAAAGCACAGTGGGGCTCATGGGGCTACATTAATCTATTCTTTCCCAATCAGTTGCTTCAGTGAGATTACTGCAAACGTGATGGATTGGATCACTTAATCCAGTTAGACGGCAGCTCAAGTGGATGGGTAAATAAGGGGAGCATGGAGTCTGCTGGCCTCTACTGACCCGGAGCAGCAGCCAGTCCAGGTGGAAGTTTTCAGTGCTGGTCTTGACCTGTGTCTAGGGATTGACATTCCTAACAAAATAAATGCAAGTGACATAAGAAGTGTATGATTTCAGGCAAAGCATCTGTCATCAGAAGTCCAGAGGGTGGAAAAGGCAGCAGAAGCTATTTCATCCTTACCTTGTGCACCTTTAGGAACAAATGAAATGTTTCTCATTCACCAAATCAGCAACAACAAAGAGAAAGAAAGATAAAGCTTGACAACCCATTTAGCTACTCCTGTGCAAGATAGAGGACAGTGCTTTGAATACAGGGCAAATTGGTATATAAGGCTGAAAATGGTGATTGCAGGACTGGATTTTGGAAGGTAATGCAGCACAGCTGAGCTACATTTAATGAGGGTGCTCTGACACCACTAGATCCCCACAGCAGTCAGTCCCTTGTGAGCAAAATGCAGTCACTCCTGCCTTGTGTTATTTGGTATTAATCAGCACAGTCACTTAAAATTTAACACCTGAATTAGAAAGATTCTGATCATTAATGACTGCATGCAATGCTGCACTCAGCATGAACCATCAGATAAGCATTTTCATTTTGTGTATGCAAATCCTGCAGCTGGAGAAGGCAGCATTGGGGTTCGTTTTTGTCCTAAGAATTGAAATAATTCCACTCCTTACACTTGGTAACACCAACAAAAAGTGTGCTACATTTTGTCCTCCTTTCTAAGAAAAGAAAGAAAGATGCTCACAGTGAAATAAAAGCATGAGTATGTTAATATATGTGCAACTTATTATGGTCTGATAAATAATTGTATGTGGCTTTCTACTCTGCCCTTTTACAAAGTTTTATTAGATGGAAGAATTAGTGCCTGGTCTGGCAAACAGGGGTGGGTTAAGATCTAGAATCCTGTATATTTATACTGAGTAAGCGGACATCAAAGGACTTTTCAAGTAGGTTGTGGGTGAGGATTTTGGTTTGGGAGGGATCTTCCTTCCAAAGACCAAAAATGCAGGGAAAGAATAAGCATTTCGCTGACACCAAGCGTTTAACTGCCACAGTCAGAAAATATATCCAGAGCCAAAAAAAAAAGGAGAAATAGGAGAAACAAGTAGCAGAAATCCATTCTCCTTGAATAATCACCACATACATGGGCATGTAACTATATAAATACACATTCAAATATATTTAGCTTACAGATGTTTTCAAAACTTTAAAAATAAATAAGAGGGTTTTATAGCCTGGCAAACCCTGCATTTTGAGATAATTAAGGCTGATTGCTTTCAGAGCAGCCTGCTAATAAGTTTTCCTTATTTATTCGGGGTCATTTAACACTCGCAGTGTACAAAACATTCCCCCAAATCATCGAGCCACTTTCCATGAACAAGCCTGCTTAAATAAATGGCATGATGGGTCTGCATTGGACGTCTCTGTGGCTCACAATGCCTGATGCAGCTGCTCAATTTACCCAGCATTTTCCACACAGGAGTAACTCCTCATTACAGGTACCTTGAGCTGCCTTGCCCTTAAAGCTGCCCACATGGGGATTTCTCATCTCTGGGGACTTCAAAGTTTGCTCAAGGCTGTTTATGCCTCCTTATATCAGGGGTGATGAATGTGGTGTCCTTGGGTGATATGGGCAAAAAACTCAGAGTCACTTCCAGTAGCATGAAATGAAACCTGGGCTCTTCCTTTGGACCCCTCGTGGTAAGGTTTGCCTCCAAGTCAAAAGACTAATGCCACCCCTTCAGGGTCAGAAGGAGGAGCCAACAACCCACTGAGTCCACGCTGAGCACATGTAAGATCCATGGACCTCAGAGGCCATCCTTGGAAGATATTCAAGAGCAAATTATGGGTTGCTGGTGGAGCAGAAAGGCTGATCTGAACATGCAGGGTTGCAAAATGTCCTGATCTTCAGGGTGGTGAGGGGCAGAGCTGTGCTCAGATCCATGGGAGTCACACGAGCGGAGGGGGCCGTTCTCAAGAGCTACCATTCCCAAGAGCAGGCAGCCTGCAGGAAATAGGAAGCAGCTGTTTTGTGCAATTATTTCTTTATAATGTGAGTATTGTAGGAGAGGGCATGAAGATGTGTGTTTCCACTAAGAACCTCTCTTGTGAATAGGTAATCAGCAGTAATTAAGTAACTCCAGACTGTTTCTTGCGGGGGAAATCCAAATCATACGATGACAGGAATATGAGCACAACAATTTGCTTCCTCTCCCACAACCACAGCTTTTCTCCAGTGATCTGGCAAAGTCGTGTGGGCAATTCAATGGGTTTTGTCTGAAAACCACATGAAATTCTGCCTGTTTTCTGAAATCAACTCTTGTCCTAAGTATCTTAATTTATCAGCTCTGCTCTGCTCTATAGTTCGATTGCATTTGCCAAGTGGAGAGCAAAACTGTTAGAGGAACACTAGAAAAAACACAGATAATACTTGACTCTAAGGGAGGGTGATAGAAGACTAGGAGATTAAACTAAAATCATTTCATCCTACTTGAGAACTGCCAGTTTCTATCATTGTACTGCAAATCTTACAGCATTTCATATTTTTTTCTGGAAGCCCCAAAGAATACAAGGCTCACTTTTATAGACATAAATGTCTTGTTACAAGGAAGACAATGAAAATAACTGCACAAATCTAAACCCCAAACAAATAGAAGGTGGCAAGTAAACAGACCTAACCCTCTCCAAACTTATTTCCTACCCACTCTCGTCTTCCCTTAGGATTTTTATGTGGTGTTTGGCAGCTTGAAATACATGATAGCAAAATTAAAATGGTAGCGTCAACCTCTGTGGGAAGATGAGATTTATGGCAAATTCAACGTTTTCAGCAATTTTGCATACACATTTAGGAAAGTTTGAGAATGTTTATTTGGTTTGATTAATATGCCAGTGTCTGAAAGCCAAACCAACTGGTGAAAGATACTCAGCTTTAAAGTATGCAAAACCAATCCAAAGGAAACATATTCATGTTTTATTTAAAAACACACATATACACACTCTCTGATGAATAACACAAGCTGAGTGAAAATCGCTTACTCTCACTACAACAAAGACTGAACTTGTGGACTTGGTGACACAGTTGCCAATCCCTCATTCTCGTAGAAGACCATCTGCTCTTGAATCTCAGCTCAGAAGCTTGCAGACATGTTTTTAGCATTTTTGAACATGTACATGTCCCACTATTTCCCTAACAGCCCCAGAACGGCTGTATTTCTCTCTCTTAAAGGACAGGTACCAATTAAAGTATCATTAAGTTTCAGAGTTAAAATCCCTCCGAGTTAACAGGGTCAGAATGCCTCTTCCATGATTCTGTCTCTTTAGACGCAGGAACGTGCAAGATCAAATCTCATCGAGAAGGTTTTCTTCATGAGGAGACAGACATGACATCTTTCAAAGAAAGATAATTCTGAGAGGACTGATGAGGTCACTAAAGAAATACTGACACAGTGCATTAGCAAGGGCCAGTCTGATCTGACCTCTGCCTGTACCATTGAATAGGGTGGGATTGCTTTTAATATCGACTGTTCTTCAGGGAGCAGGAGGTCACAAGCTACATTTTTCATGTGGTATGTGAGTGGTTTGCAGATGACTGATGTCTGCTGATGGTTGGGGCTGCATGGATCACTTGTAGTGAGAGGCACCACGTGTGATTAAAAATAACTCTTGGCTAACTCAGGATTGCTATGGGGCAAAAGGTTATTAAACCTGACTGTGTTCATACTGAAATGGTCTAGGGGCATTCACGTGAGCTGTTAAGGCAACTGTGGTTGGGGGTAGGGCCTGACAACAACAGAGACATCATAAAGTTGCTCAGATTACATCTGTGAGAGTACATCCACTTTCAAATTAGCAAAGCAGTCATGCCATAATCAGTCTTCTTTTCTTCTGGAAAATCACTGAATAACTCTGATCGGGAAAATCACTGCCAAACTCTGAATATCCATTTCATATGACTATTAGTTTGTCCCAGTGTTTACAAGACTTTTTATCTTGCAGGGTTTACCTTGCCAACCCTGCGTCTTTAACAAACTTTAATGCCCACAACTTTAAGATCCATATCCTATAAAACACTGACAAAGGTCCATTCATGTTTACAGTCTGACTGGTGGAAGCAACATATTTGCAAGCTAGATTACAACAAACCTATTTCCTCCAGCCTGTAAATTTGACTCAGGAAAGCAAAAAGCCTAAGAAATCTCTTGAGATCATAACTCTTCCAGAACCATAATGGCTACTGAAAAATGTATGGTGGTGCTAAGACCTATACCAACATCTGGAGTAGATGTAGAAAGGATGCTCCCCCACACCAAGGTCAGATTAAGGTTCACAGCAGCCTGAAGGTGTTAACAATGAATCAAGTCATCCTCGGTGACCCCAGTCTTCATCAGTTCAGATGAAAGTTACCCTGTTTTATACCCCTTGGCTGACTACATGGCCAATGTCACAGAAGATGGAACTCATGGGGTTTTCTCAATTAGGATGACCTACCAGCGTGGTTTCTCCTGTCTTTGGTTTGACTCCCTGTCCATTTCTAGCCCATTATGATCTTTTTCTAAGTATCTGAGTAACTTTTTTAAGTACCTGAGTGTCTCATTCTCACTGAGATGTGTGGGACAATCCCTGCTGATTAGTGACTCTCTGCTCTAGCAACTCTCATCTGTGAAGCCATGAACCACTCAATTCATGGCAGATCCCAACAAGGAAACAAGCAGCCCCTCTAACCAGCCCCAGGACCAGCAACACAGGCATTGCCAAATGAAAGGAGCACAACCCTTGCAGCTCTGACAGAAAGCACAAGCGTGGAGCCAGCCCTCTCTGCCCAGGCCAACCACTGCACCTTGCCAACCAGGAATGTGTGTAAAGTCATGTTTTATTTCACGTGGGGAATGCTCTTCTTCTGGAATGAATCTTCTGGTTGTCTCCCCCTGCTGCTGTGTGGCTGACCTCACAGAGTGGTCTTAGAGCGCATGACCTGGATTCCTTCCAGGTGAACCTCACCTGCAAGATGCTGCAGAAGCATCACAGGAACACACCTAATGTGCTCCAAACACTGATGGACCAGATGGTTCATGGGATGTGGCTAGAGGTTGTCGGGAGTAAATGTCCTGCAATGACTCTAAAGTATAAGAGGGGTCCTCAGCACCAACTGTTAATGCTTTATAGACCTGCTGCTGTTGGGTCACACTACTTGCTAAGGAAACATGGCCAAGGGCTTCAAACACTGCCACTGTGCCACAAGACTTATTACTTGTGTGATAGAGCGACATTATGAAATAGTCTGATTCCAAGACAATTCTCCCCTGGTGCAGGGAAAAGGATCCCAGCTCTTCCAAGTCAAAGCACAGATGCAGTAATATAAGACAATGAATCTGTACTAGCTCAGCCTCACTGGCACGTGAGAGATGCTCATGAGCTTATCATGGCAAAGACCCCAGATTCATATGCTGGCAAATGATAAACCATTTGTTACTGCATCTTCTCTGCTCTTTTTTTACCCCACTTATCACAGAAGTAGTACACACTTGCCTCTTTTTTTTTTGCTTTATACATGTTTGAAGTTTTCAAGGACTTTCCAAAGGTTTCAGAGGTCGCATTATAGAGTCAGGTCTGTATGTCAACAGATTGAAGTGCCAACAGACTGATGAATGTGATTGATATACTGCATCTTCTCTGCTCTTTTTTTACCCCACTTATCACAGAAGTAGTACACACTTGCCTCTTTTTTTTTTTGCTTTATACATGTTTGAAGTTTTCAAGGACTTTCCAAAGGTTTCAGAGGTCGCATTATAGAGTCAGGTCTGTATGTCAACAGATTGAAGTGCCAACAGACTGATGAATGTGATTGATTGATAGAAAATGTTGGTTTCAGTAACTGAAGAACTAGGCGAAGGATGGGCTGGTGAATAAGGGCTTGGGCTAAAATATGTGACAGATGAAAGTTCATTAAGGAGCTGAGGCCCCTGCTGTCCTCACACAGCTGTGATAGCTCCATACATTCCATAACGGAACAGGGTAGCATAAACAAAGCAGGGGAGTTGGAACTAGATGATCTTAAGGTGCCTTCCAACCCTAACTATTCTATGATTCTATAACTATATACAGCATGTATCAGGCATTTTCTTTGGTGAAATGTACAGCAGAATGGAATAGCCTGTATTTGTACATATTGTCTGGGCCCTTCAGCTTTGTGCCCGATCCTCTGGCAGACGTGGGATTAAAGTTCCCGATGTTTGTTCTTGAGGAATAAGCCTTCGAACATGAAATTCCTAAATGCAGATGACAAAAATAAAATAGAAACCAAACCACGACAAAACACAACCTTTCTGCTGATGTGTTTTTTTAACCAATTCCATTAGAGAAGGAAAATGACTCATGATTTTGAGTGTATGGATCTGGCACTCCAGAATTTAAATGAGCCCTTTCTCATACGATGGGTCATCTGTCTGCAAGTGGAAGCACAGTTAATGTACATGCAGTGTTAGACTCTGTATGACACTTGGTAGAAGCACAACTTGAATGCAATCGAGACCTGCAGAAAAATAAGAAAGGGGCAGTTCAGGAGGAAAAATTCAATTTCACTCTGCCCGTGGTTTAGATCTGACCCGAGGTGTCAAACAGGCTGCGCAACACAACCCACAGCAATTCCACAGACTGTCTGTAGCCAGAAGGGGCCCACAGTGGAGACTGAAAAATTAATTCCATCCGCCCCTAAGAAAGAGGCAAATGTCACTGCGTTAGGAATAACAGAAAAGGGGTCATTGCTGAGGTCTCTCTGTACACGGTCTAACCCAAGCACATTAGGAGAAGAATCACAGATAGAGATGTAGCGAGACCTTTCTTTTTCCCTGAGTAAGAATGTATTTTATATACAAATGCACAGCTCCCTGTATATATAGTTTAATTTAGATCCTGTTTTCATATCATAAAACCCTGCTTTCTTGTGGCTTTTAATGATGTCTTATGTAAACTGCTCGGATGCACTCTTCCAGGCTGAGCAACTGCAGCAGGTTGGTTGACTTCCTGCACCCAAGAATTGGGAAACAGGAGATGTGCTTGTGTGGGGAAAGCATAACCCATGTGGGATTTCAGGGTGCCTTCAGGCAGCACATCACCAGCAGTCCCAGCCCAGCTCTGGAAATGTGCATTTCCAGGAGTGTTGTACCAATGTCCAAAACAAAGCCCCATTCAGGGACCCCAAAAAGCAAAGGAGACAATCAGTTATTAAACTCAGTGAAAGGAGGCTGAGCCAGCTCCACCACCAGCCTACCACAGGCACCCAATTGCAGCAGCCTGCATCTCCCTCTGGAGACATCCAAAGGCACCTAACTCTCCCTGCCGATCGCACAGGGATTTTCTGCCCTCCCTCCCAGGGCTGGCTTGCTAGGCACTTAAATTATAAAGACAAATAGGGAGCTGAAATTAGGCAGGCTCAGTCCCACACCTGGTACTTATATATTATGAAGCAGCCTTTCATTACACGATCATGTTTGTTTTTTCCTCCCTGGAGGACTGTTGATTCATTTAGGATGCAGGATGGTCAGTCACTGAGGAAGAACTGTGGTGGATAACTGAGGAGGGTGATGCCCGTAGACCAACTGAGTCTGGGAAGCAGGCAAAGAATGTGGCAGAGAGGTATGGGAATTCAACAGTGGTTTTGGCTTGCTGCAAGTGCAGGCAGTTATACAGAGAGCTGAACACGGGCTCCTGTCTTACGCAAGGTCAACATCTGGATTTTGTTTGTTTCTATCCCATGCAAGGATGGTGAGACAAGTGACTGAAAAGCGCTGCTGCCTGGTAATTGAAACACTTCTTCCTTCCCCCCAGTGCATCAGGAACTATTTCAGTATAAACTTGGATTTTAACTTCACTAGAAATGAAGAAAATTTGCCAAGCAAAAATATTAGTTCACAAGGAAAAAGAAACGGTTCATTTGAAAATGTCACAAATGTCCATTTCAACCATTTATGTATTTTTCCCCTGCAATGTGGTAATATGTTAACATTGCCTTTTTTCAACAAAAGACTCCATTTTAGTTAACCATCATTTTCCTCATCATGCCATGCTTTCACACCGCTGTTTAAGTGTCCCTGGTTAGAACTTGCTAAACACCCTGGGGGAGACCTGGGCTCTGCCCTTTCCTCTGCAACTGGCTTCCTGCATGGCACTGGGCACCTCACTTAATCTGCAGCTCTCCCACAGCTTGTGCTTTCCTCTCTCTTCAGGCTGAAACCAAGAGGAAATCCTGGAATTTGATCTGGAGTAATACTGAGTACTGAAGTCCACCTTAGTGGTTCTTCAAGTATATATTGCATTGTATAATGCTTTGAAAAATCAAGTTCTAGGTGTTTCTAATTTTGTAGCTAAATTGAGTGGTCATTTTTTACCTTAAACTCTCTTGTACTGCAGCTCCTCATCTGTAAAATGGTGGTAATAGCATCTTCCCTTCTTCCCTTCTCAGAGAGGTGTTTATAAAGTTGACATTTGTGAATTTTCTGATAATACATAGTAGGGAGTACATTAAAAGCACCCATGAGGCAATTTATAATCCTGCCTTCAAAGCAGCATTTCAATAGCACTCCGTAATAGTGTGCATCGGTTTATACCTTTTTTTTGTTGCAATTCATATTTGATTTTTCAGTGTCAGTCAAACAACAAAGTATAAAAGTTTTTCTAAGTGATATTTTTTTTATATTCCAATGAGAACCAAACTACCAAGGAAATTACATGGTCCTGATTAAGCTTTGTGCATATAAATCAGCTGTGAAATAATTTGAAACTCTTGCGTGTTTGGGATCTTCATCAATGAGGCAGAATAATTACCAACAAACCTCCATTAAGCCTCACTTTAAAAAGAACTCATTATTAAATATGAACACTTCAAAGTCAGAATGACTCCCCAGTGGACTGCACAAATATCAAGGCCTGTGTGCATCAATGTTCATATCTCAAAATAAAAATTAAATTATAATTATTTTGTGTTTAAAATAGGAAATTCCCTCCTTTACCTTTCATCAGGACAAGAGATTGCTGTGACCTAGAAACAAAGTTAAGCTTGCTCAAATGCAACACAGCAGTCAACTAGCCAGTTGAAAGGTAATGTCAATAAGCATGAACCAAGCATCGATACAATTCTCAATAATGCATATTCTCAATAAACATGGAATATTTTATCTTCCCAGGCAGCAAACTGTGTATAGATCAAGCGATAAGACTTCAGTTTCTCTCTTCGATCTGGTCCAGTGAACACTGATAATAGATCTTGCAAGACAGGCTGAAAAAGGTCTATTACTGAACATCAGCAATGAAATGTTAAATTAAAAGTTCCCATAACAGATCCAGAAGATAAATAACAACCTCTTGCACAGCTCTTTTCAACAGAGAACCTCACCACACTTTTCAGAGAAGGTAAATAACCTTCCCCTGATTTTATGGTTGATGAAACAAGCACTTGGGGATAAAGCCACCAGCCCCAGCTGGGTCAGAAAGCTCCCTCACTGCCTCACATCCCCATGTGCTGGCCATAACCCACCTTCTGGGGTGACCCACAGTGCTCCCACGTTTACGCTTTGCAATACAAGAGTCTATCAGTGCTGGGAGGTACTGCAAGACCTGCTCTTATGGACTATCTAGGGATACAGGCAGAATCCCAGATTCCCTCCTAACTTTTTAGAACTAGTCATCCATTTCACAGGCAAGCAACAGAAACCCCAAAAAGCAGTGCAGCCAAGGAGGCACCTCCAACTCAAGGCCAAATCTTGCTCCTGCCTTTGAGAAGGGGCAGTCCCTGTTGTCTCCCTGCATGTCCTACCTGAGTCTGTCCCCCCAGGTAGGCTGTCCCCACGCGTGTGATGCCCATGCTTGCAGGCACAGCAAGGGATGCTGGGCTCTGCAGAGAACTTTGCAGACAGGAGCTTTGCCATCCTGAGGAGACAATGCTGCAGGTACAGGACACATATTGCTTGTGCAGGAACAGTAAAGGGAGGACCTTGGTGTGCTCCTGGCTCAGAGAGCTGGGCAACCCTCTGGGAAAGTGTGTGCCACAGCTCCCTCTGCGGGCTCTTCTTCTGGATGGTTAAAAGCATAGTCCCTTCACACCCTCCACTGTCCAAACACAGAGGTTAAGGGGTGGAAGGGATGCTGCCAACCCTGCCCAAAACACATGGTGAGGGGACATGGAGGTTCATAGGCAGACGTATGCATGCAGATGCCTACGATATCTCTGGTATAGCAAGTGAGGTTGTAGGACAATAACATCTGCTCCTGTGAGTTTTAAGGATTTATCACTTGGTGAGGAAGAGGCAGCCCCTTTTCAGGATGGAGCCCACATTTATAGGTAGCAGAGAATGGTGACTTTGAAAAATGTTTAACCCTTCTACTGGACTTACCCCCAAATCAGTGTTGTGTTTCTCCTTGCTGGAGCAGCTTCATCCCTCCTGATCAGCCTGGGAGAGAGTGCTGTGTCTCAGTACGGGAAGACGTGGGACAAATCCAGCTCTCCTTCCAAACCCAAGTTACGTTGCACATGTAGGAATCAGTATTTCACAGCACACCTGTGGGCTCCCCAGCAAACCTAAGTAATTGCATTACCTTACTATGCCCTTCTCTGTGCCACAACCACCTCCTGCTCTCATTTGCAAAGGCGAGTTTCAGCTAAGCTCCTGTTTGCCAGAGGATGGATGTCTGCTCCAGCTCCCAGCTGGGAAAGGTCTCCCCAGACACACCTTGAGGAGTGCACAGATGGCTGCAAACAGAGTTTCTCACCAGAACTGGCTGGGTGTTAGAAGGAAGATTATAGCAGTAGATCTTTTTTTGTGAGATTATTGCTTGGCTTTGACAATAAAAATACTCCTGATTGCCCACAGTGGAGTTATTCTCACACAAAACATCACTCTCATGCTTTCTATAGAAAAGAACATGAATAACTATTGTAAAGGTGGAAAACGAAAGTGGTTATAAATGGGTATTTGAAATCAAATACAGGTACACGTTAACACTTCTTTAGAGATAAACTCCACCTTGTATTCCCCAGTCGTACCTTTCACATAAGGGATGGAAGAAGGACAGGATACATTGCCAAACTAAAGCCACCGGATCCAGGATGTCACCTCTCTACTGCAACAGCAAAACCTCTTTATTCAAGCAGTATTTTGCATGCATCAAAGGAATCCAGACTGGTTCCATTCTCTTTAGAATCAGATCTTTAGATACCACTATTGCCCACCAGTGTGGAGGGAAACTTACTCTGCAGACGTGTTCCACAGCCTCACACAGCACTGACAGTGCAGGCACTGCCTGTAAACCCACTCCTGTGACACATGACAGCTCCTCTGCCAGCTCAACAGACAAAAGAGATTCCATATATCCCTGAAACAGCCTCATGCCCCAGGAGCCGTCACCTGACATAAGGATGAGGGGTCTCCCAAGGACAAGGATGCTGGCTCAGCCTCTCCTGGCTGCTGTGTCCTGCTCTGACACTCACTGACCTGACATAGGGCTTCCTTCCGAGTCCACATATGATCATGTAACCACTGCACAGTTAAGGTTTAAAGACTTTAAGTCTGGAGGCATTTTAACACTCTGATTGCTAAGGTCTCTCTGCTTTGGCAGCTGCAACACTTACATTTCAAGCACATAATTTCACTACTGAACCTAGGCCAAGGGTGTTCTCTTCTGTGGTCTCTGCCTTGCAAGTATTGATCTGAGATCTACCTTCCTATCTTTGAGTAAATGTAATTGAGATCTGAAACAACCAGGTTTAGCCTATTTGGAAGCATTAATGTTATGTGAGGATGGAAGCTCCACTACTTTAACATCCCACAGCTGAAATTCCCTTGTAGCTGTTTATTGACCTATAAAGATGTGACATAAATGCATCCTTGACATGAAGAAAATGGTGAGGCAGGTATGACATTTCTCCCTGAGGCAGCTACTGCAGCTTCAATTATCTTATCTGCAGGAAAAGTGGCTACAGAAACCTAATCACTGCTTAATTTACTTATAGCTGGCCAAACCCGGAGCACTCAGAAACTGTTCTTGGCACTCTGTCCCTGCACACTGGGAAGTGATTATCAGGTGTCCTAACAACCATTGCACAACTAAAAAGAGAATAATTGGGTTGCATGGTCATTTCAGACAAGCTGGCATAATTTTCTAACCAAGACGCTGCTACAAAATAGGACATTTAGGGGAAATAAACCCATCTCACCATCATGAAAAACCCACTGGCCCTAAAAGGTCAATAATGTTTCATTTGGTCCTGAATTAACCTGCAGTTTAACCCACCATATAAGCCCTGACATGAATGCAGGGATTCTATTGATTAGCCAAATTGGAAAGGGTAATAGGAAGAAGGGAATTAATATTAAGGCGGTAGTTAAAGCAAAGAGCTATAGGAGAAAGTAGAGATATAGAGACACAGAGACATACTCCCTCCCCCTTACATATCCCTCTTCTAATTACATTTAGCTAATCCGTTCAATTAACATTGATGAATTTTATGATGAAAAGCATAATGAATCCATTAAACACAAAACAAGTTTTGGCATAAATCCTTTTCACCCCAGGAAGTGAATTATATCAGGAGAGCTACAGTAATTTACTAATAAAATGATCTAATGATGAAAAGAAGCCATTCATTTTGTGGCCAGTTACAATCCAGGCTGTCAGAGGCTGGATCCTCCAGATCAGATGCTGATGCTGAGGGATTCGCTCCTCACCCAAGCTGCAGCAATCAGCGGCAGAATTGGGCCAACACGAAACGTCACTCACTGCTACCTAATAATAATGTTACTCCAACACTGTCAGTATTTTTCATCCCCCTGCTCCTGCTAGACTCTTCTATAAAAAGCCAATTTGTTAAGCAGTTAGGCACTGCTTCATAATTCATAGACTCTCCCAAAAGTTTTAATGAGAAACCACCAAAGGAGTGAGAGGGAAGTACAGGCTGAGACAACTATTTATAAGGCAGCTAATATCCTGCTACAACAGTCTCCTCTTGTGACGTGTGAGTTACATTTCTATCATGTGCGGTGCTAAATTTATATGTCATGCATTCCTTTAACAAGACTATACATACAACTATGATAAATAGGGCCATAATCTGCAGCAATTTCAATCCTTCTGTATGCCAGCAGAAGTCTCTTAGCAACGGTTGTCAGGGGCAACACCAGCATCCAGCATCTTCCGTCGAATTCAGCAGCAATCGAGCTTCCACCAGCTTATGATGGAGGCTCCAGCTATACCTCAGAGAAAAGGAAGCCTCCCTCCCCCTTCCACAAATCCATGTTACCGACAGAGACTCGCTGCACAGTGTGTAAGGCCCAGCAATTATTAAAAATTATCAGTTTAGCACGATCCAAGCAGCCATTCTGGACGTGACGTGTATCCCGTCTCCTATGGCACTAGAGGGTTATTAGCTTGTTTTGCATGATCACAACAGCCTTGTCCTCTCCCCAGCCTGCTTAAAATTCATTACATTGTCTTTAAACTGGGCTATGGAACCGCTGTAATGTGGTACAAAGAAATCCCTGTACTAGTCCCCTGCTGAGATATGTCACCGATGCACTTCCAGAGCTGTGGTGTGATGTGTATGTCTGTAAAGTGCAGCCATGATCTTAATGCTCCTTTAATTTTTTATTCTGACTGTAGCCTAATGCCATCTCCTAATTGCTGAGCATCCCCCACAAGAGGAGTTGCTACAATCATCTGGTTTTACAGGATGCCATTTTTATTCAGTGGGAACACAGCCAGTCTTTCTGAAGGAGGGCTCTCCAGATCATGCCACAAAACCAAACAGTTGTCTGGATTAAAGGAGAAGAAAATAAAACCTGGTAAAATCCAACCAAAAAAAGTGATGGGGATCCTATGCCAATCAAACTGAAGTGTGTATTGAGCAACACCAGCTTTAATGATGACATCTGTGATATGGGCTGAGAAGGGTATGGGGCTGCCTCTTCCCTGGGGATTATATGAATATTTCATCTCAAATCAATTACTGAGTTGCTATTCCCACTGCTGTCCTTAAGGCTGTCAGCCTACTCACTCTAAAACCCCTGCTCTGAGGCAGTTGACATCTCAGCCTTAAAATGAACCCAAAACCCACACACACAAACCCCTCTCTGGTCTGAAATTTGGCATCAGAAGAGTTTATCCTGAAATCACAGCACAATGTTGGGAAGAATGGCAACCTTTTCTTCTTTTAAAGAACTCCCAACAATTTTCCCATACTTTTTTTCTTCATTTGCATTTAAATTACTTCATTAGGCAGCATGCTATTTTCCTTATGTTGTATTTGTCTTCTAGGAACAATTTCTTCCCTCTCTCTTTTAAACTTGCAAATTTTAACCCAAGCCCAATGTTGGAGCAATATTTAGATTCAAACCAAAAAGAACTAGACACGTCAAAGTTGTGGGTGACACTGTCTTCATTGTAAGCAGTTGCACAGCTGTCAGATCAGTGCAGGAGATGAAATACTATTTGCCATAATACTTTGGCATTGCCGGTTGATTTATGAATCTTATGTCAGACTTAGATTTGAATTTCCTTGTTTATCCTAGAGTTGAATCATGAGTGTCTTGTTGCTCCCTCCCACAACAGCTAGTCAGGTATTTCAAGCTTCTATTTGCCGGACGAGGAATTATTCTGCTCTGCTTGGAATTAGCACCACTTGTTCAACATCAGTTGGTTAAATACCCTTCTGTATTCCTCAGCCTTCAGTCCTCATCAGAAGTTCAGGATACAGAAATGAATCATAGAATCATAGAATGGTTTGGGTTGGAAAGGACCTTAAGATCATCTAGTTCCAACCCCCCTGCCATGAGCAGGGACACCACACACTAAACCATGTCTTCAAAGGCTCTGTCCAACCTGGCCTCGAACACCACCAGGGTTGGAGCATTCACAGCTTCCTTGGGCAACCTATTCCAGTGCCTCACCACCCTCACTGTGAAGAACTTCTTCCTTATATCTAGTCTAAACTTCTCCTGTTTAAGTTTAAAGTCATTACCCCTTGTCCTACCACTACAGTCCCTAAACTAAAATCCCCTCTTCACAGCTTTCAGAAACTTTTAGGCGAGGAGTTTTCTCAACTAATTTTAAAGCCCTATAACGTAGCTGTTATAACCTAACCCTGAGCCAGCCCCTCAACCTTTCGCAGAGTGGATGGAACGCATGACAGCAACTCACTTTTGGGATGAGTGGGATATAGGAGATGATGGTGCCTTTTGACATTCAGGTGTAAAAATTTAGGCAAAACTCTCCAGCTGAGAAGAAAAGCAGGGCTACGAAGCGGAAGATAAAAAGTTAAATCTCAGCTGCAGTGCAACATTCTCCAAGCAATTTAGGGATAGACATAGCCTTTCCCATATGGAAAATAGAAAAATCCTTCTTTTCTCCCAGTTTTTGTCTTGCATTTAAGAATCCTAGCTCTTTTGTGAGGGCACAGTGCCTTGGGTGTCTTTGTACAGCCCCCAGCCCTGGACAGCCTTCCCCTGGAAAGGATTTCTACACGCTGTTCCAACAAGGCCCGTTGGCTGAATTCAGCCCCTTGCAGTGACACAGACCCCTGTGCAAAGAAGGGTGAGGAATTACCAGAGAAAAAACATCTTGCTTCAGCAATAACTATTCTGTGATTCTAGGTTGCTAAGAAAAATCAAAGTGTGGAAGTGGTGGGAACAGCAGACGCAGTGATTAGCCCCTTTTCCCTTGAACATCATATGCAACTGAGCAGAGAAATGCATAATCTTCAATTCCAAGAGTTCAGAGTCACCTGCTTATTTATACAGAGACCACGGACTTGTGCAGCCTTAGTTGCAAAGCACTTTAAGTCCTGGGCAAAGAATGGAGTGGAAAGAAGGAGGGAAGAAATCTAGAAGAGAGTGGAAGGAAAAATAAATAGGAGGAAGAAAGATTATAGTTCATTAAAAACCCCACAACCCTCTCATAAACACAACAATGACTTGTCTCTAGATGCCAACAGGATCCCCAGGTGGGTTTTTTTGTTTCTTTATTTGTAATTACACTTCTCAATTAAGCACACCTACAGATTGAATTAGACCTTAAGGATGCTTTTTCTGAAGTTCCTAGATATGAGTAAGTTTGAGAAAACAATTATTAATATTGTGCACATTAGACTGACTAGCACTGTCAGTGCCAACTGGTATCATTGCTTTGGTATCTTTAATGTGGAAGTTCTTTCTATAAGGCAGAGCATGCTCCCAGATGTATTTGATTTCTTGCATTTGACATGAAAAAGCAGCCTTCAGGAAAATTGTAGCTGTAGGTTTGCATTAGCTGTAGAACAGATACAATTTCTTTTGTGACTGGAACTAATGCAATATGTAAGAAAATCAATGCAGGTTCATAGGGAAATAACCAGACAGTTCTGAGAGCGTGCTGAAGTCTAACAGAGACATGATCTGCTAACACTGAAAAATGCTCACTAGCCATGCTTTTGATCTTGCTTCCTTCATGTGCTAAGCCTTCCTGACTATCAGGAGTGCATCATACTTCTTCCAAACATATAAATCTTTCACTCATTTTTACTGTCTTCTCTGGTATTTGCATTATGAAGTGATCTGATTATTCAGTGCTGGATCCAGGAGTGTTCTCCACATTCACCTGGATTGTCAATGTGAAAATCATACAGGCAGGGCTAGAGACTAATTATTTTAAGCTTCTCCTTCACAAAGGTGTGGGCTCTAATTACTCCACACCTCTTCCAAAGATGCACTAAAGCATCTCTTCCTATCTGCAAATGGGAACTTTGTTCAGGCATGGTGTTTGTGTGCAAGTCCTAAAGCTTCTTTTAATGCTCATTTTAAACTCAATATTGGGTTGGGGGGTTCTATGTTAAACAGGCTCTAAAACAAAGATTTTACGATGTCAAATCTGTATGGAATGACGAAAAAGTAACTGATCCTAAATAATCAATGATTTAGGGCAATGCTGGAAGGAACGCGTGTCCCAGAAGAGAATCATAGAACAGTCAGGGTTGGAAAGGACCTTAAGATCATCTAGTTCCAACCCCCTGCCATGGGCAGGGACACCTCACACTAGACCATGTCACCCAAGACTCTGTCCAACGTGGTCTTGAACTCTGCCAGGGATGGAGCATTCGCAGTTTCCTTGGGGAACCCATTCCAGTGCCTCAGCACCCTCACAGTAAAGAACTTCTTCCTTTTATCTAATCTGAACTTCCCCTGTTTAAGTTTGAACCCATCACCCCTTGTCCTATCACTACAGTCCCTGATGAAGAGTCCCTCCCCAGCAAAAGAGGATAAAAAGAAAGTGAAAACAAATGGTGTAATTCATGATGAGCTGAAAGTAGTCCTGGAAAGATGGAGAAAGAGTGCAATGCACAAAGAGGAAGCTTGATTGTATTCAGAAAAAAAAGTATAGCTAAAACAAATGGATTCCTTTCACATATGAGACCATGAGACTGTTGGTGTGAAAAGCCCAGAAGCAGAAAATACATCATTGATCTTTCAAAATACCTATATTTGTGCTAATCTGTAAAACACAATATGTAAAAATCTGCTGCTGGATTTGGTGAATGAAGAAGGAACAGCAACCATTTGGTATAAATGGGTACTTGCAGGTCAGGAATAATTTTTGCCATGGACCACCATGGAGATATACATTATTAAGGGTGCGTGTTCCTCCTGAGCTGGAAAACTCTTTCCAGATTTTCCCAGGTTTAATAATTCAGGCTGAAATTTCCATTCTGGATAATTATTCTCTCCTCCCTGTAGATTCAGGCAAAAGTTACAGTTGTTTATGAGAGTAAGAGGGAGGGCAGTGAGGGGGGTGTAGTGAAGGCATTTTTTCAGTATTCCCAGTAATCTGTGGAACTGTAAAAACCTCAGGCCACGCAACAGTCACTTGAAAGTTGTTAGGCATGATCTGTGCACCATAATCACACTGAAGAGTTTTGCTATTCCAAGGAAATATGGCCCCTTGGTTAAACTGTGAATGTTTGCAAGAAAATAGTTTGGTAGATTGCATTAAGTTTGGTAAAGACAAGGTGGGTCCAGCATGGGTCCTCTGTGGGGTCACAAGTCCTGCAGCAAACCTGCTCCAGCCTGGCCTCCTGTCTCCACGGGGTCACAGGTCCTGCCAGGAGCCTGCCTCAGTGTGGGTTTCCCACAGGGTCACATCCTCCTTTGGGTATCCCCCTGCTCCGCCATGGACCTCCATGGGCTGCAGGGGACAGCCTGCCTCACCACGGTCTGCACCACGGGCTGCAGGGGAATCTCTGCTCCAGTGCTTCTCCCCTCCTTCCACACTGACCTTGGTGTCTGCAGAGCTGTTTCTCTCACATATTCTCACTCCTCATTCCTCTGGCTGCAACTTCTTCTGTGCAGTAGCTTTTCCTGCTTCTTTACCATGTTATCCCAGAGGCGCTACCACCATCGCCGATAGGCTTGGCCTTAGCCAGTGGTGGGTTCATCCTGGAGCTGCTGGCATTGCCTCTATTGGATATGGGGGAAGCTTCTGGCAGCTTCCAACAGATGCCACCTCTGTAGCCCTCCTACTATCAAAACCTTGCCAGGCAAACCCAGTAGAGGAGCATACACTAGCAGGACAGGGTGACAGCAGGACACAACTGTCTTGCTTTAAGCATTTTCTAACACTCAAGTGCATGACTGCGCTGCTTAATATTGCTCATTCCATTTTTATTCTAATTACTGTATCAAAAGCCAAAGAACAAGAGAGTTTCTTGAGGCAACAGCAAAATGTCTCTCAGAAATCTCCCAGGATTTGTTGCAGGAAGCTGTATTTAATACTGTGATTACTGATGCGCGATAATGGGTCAACAGCAGGGCAAGAATCAGCGCACACAGGGTATGGCACGGAAGGCTTGCAGCCATATGCCAGTGCAGCATGTTTGGTATCTAGGACAGCTAATAGCAGCAGATTCATAAGCAGGCTTTTGGAGATGTGGATGTATCACAGTGTCCACTAAACCCAAAGCTTCTTGGCTTGGTGAGACAAAGCCACAAAAACATAGGCTTTTCAAAAGGGATCTCATGTTAGGCCCCCAACAGTCAAGTCTCTGTAGTACGGAGTGATGGGTCTGGGTGGGTTTCTTGGGAACACTAGGTGTGGGAATTCCCTTCAACAGAGCAAGTGGAGAAATACTTGCTGAGATCTGTACAAAACACAAGAGGAGGCTAACCCAGAAACCCAACTCCCCTTATCCCCTGTGGTGCTCAGTACCGAGGCGCTGAGCGGAGGAGACATTATCTCGCAAGAACAGAATGTGACAGGCTGATCAATTCCCTGCAGCAGTTACAAGAATTACAGTGGAGATGAAGCTGACATTGAATACTGTAATAGCACACTAAAAAAAGAGTAATTTTTTCCTCCAGTTGAAACAGGAGTTGAATAAGCAGTTTTTAAGATAAAATAAGAACTGAGGTCCATCAGACCTCACCAGGGCAGCCTGCTCCAGGATATATGGTTTATAGACACTATATATAGCAGGTTCACTATCAGCTCAGCATCCGCTCAGGCTTGATATGAGTGTAAGCACGTGGTCTGTGTGCAGACACTTTCTGGCATCTTTCTGGTTTTAGGCACTAAGCAGGATCAATAGTGATGTATTGAGAGAAATTGTAACACCTCGAAAAGGATTTGAAAACTAGGCAAAGATGATTATTAATTGTTGAATATGGATTTCAATTCTGAGAGGATCAATTAAGCAGTATATGCTTTCCTGGGAGTGCAGAAATGCCAGAGTCTGAATTGAGTCCCGAACAGGAAAAATTTATGCTCACAAAATTACCTGGGAAAACTTTAAACTAGATGCAGATGAAAGATGATATCAGCAAGGCCAGTTGCATAAATATCTACCAGCTCTCTACTGGAGGGATTTATGGCTCCCACAATTTCATTGTTATCAGTACAAAACCGGTTAGCATCAAGCCAGTCAAGCGTTGAACTTGATCTATAGTTACACCTTGCATAGCAGAACGGCCATAAAATCCACCAGCAACACCTGGGTTTATATGTAATGACAAAAGAACTGTCTTTAGTTCGTTCTTAGGGGAAATCAAGCAGGTGTGCTAAAGTAGATCAAAACCTCCAGCTCGGTATGCAAACAGATACAGGAGCAAGCAGACATAAATGTCCTTTAGTGGCCACAGCCAAGCTAAAGCTGCAGACTGAAGATGGTAGCAGCTATTGATTTGGGTTCCAGCCACCAAACTGGATGACTTCATACCCAAGGAAAGCAAAAAAACTTTGTCACATACAGCCACAGTCTCCAAGCCAACAGGATGGACCAGGCAGTGGTGTTGATCTGAAGCATCTCATGCTGTCAGTCACTGCAGCAGGTTGCCTTATTGCTTGGTGACAGCCTGGATGGGGACACAGGCAGGTCCTGCCATCAGATGAGCACCCAAATCACAGTTGTATCTAGCTCCTTGTATGAGGTTGTAAATTCTGTCATGAAATACAGATGACCTTTAACAAACATGTCTTCTCCATATACATAGTGTCAGTCACAGTAAAACCCTGCTGGGTTGTGGGACAATGTTGGTCTACGGCTATTACAGCAATAAATGTGATTAACTGCAGCTATAAAAAGCAATTTCACTCTGACTGTTAACCTCACAAAAGAAAAAAAAGTAAACCAAAGAACAGGCTGCAATACGACACTTTTACATCCACGTTAGTTTATCTTCTACCTTCAGATTGTGAATCTGATGGCTCACGGTGGGAACAATAGTTGCTTTTGCATTGTTGGCCTTTGCTATCACTGTTCTGTGGGATGGAGGTACCACAGGTAATTTCTATTACAAGGAGGAGGGAACTGCAGCACCTCTCCAAGACTGTTGTAACCATCAGCAAATGCTGGTGACAATCATTTTGTTATGTACCAAAGTGGTCCATTGCCAAAACTAAGTCAATCTTGCAATCTCAGGTGACAAGTAAACTCTACTGAATGAATGGAGTTGTGAAGAGCAGGGCTGAAATTAATCCTGGATTTACTTCATCTAAAATACAAGTTCTTTAGAGGCTCAGAGTATACAATGTCATGAACATACATCCAATAGAAACTGCATGAAGAATACAGCGCTGTGTACAGTAGTTCCATTTTCAGAAAACTTCAACCAAACTGAACTTCAGACATGGTATTTGCTATTTTCTTTTCTTTGTAGCCTTTCAACAGACCATGTACCCATCAACAGACCATGATTTATCTCTTTGATCATCTTGAAGAATTCATGTAACATAAATCATTTTATTCAAGAGGGTTATTTTTAATTTAGCAGAGAATTCTGTAACAATATCCAGTGGCTGAAAGCTGAGGCTTGCAATATAAATTGAGATGCATAGTTTTAAGAAGAATAATTATTGGAACTATTCACTCAAGGATGAATTTCTCTGTCAGCTATGGCCTTTAAACCATATTAGATTTCTCTGAAGGACTGGACACTCCAATGCCCAAAGTCTGGAGTGAAGACAGGAACAAAGACCTAATGTATATGTGCTATGCTGAAGTAATTTCCTATGACCTACACATCTTTGCTAAAGATGTGATTTTCCCCATGCTTTTTGTAGGTTTTATAGCCCCATTTACCAAACTCTGTATGCCATTCTCTTAACTTTGCCAACAAAGCTGCATTTATCATGTCTTAAATTAAAGGGAAACTTGAATAGACACTTCATACAAAATATTCACAGCTGCATAAATCGACTCACAGAGAAAATTAGGTGTTTATCAACAAGAAAACATAAGCTGTAGGAGCATGCTTTGTACCTTCATTTCTTTGTGCTTCTCTTGTAAAACATTAAGGATGTCCTAGGATACGAGGTAATTAGACAGATAGTGTATAACAGCCAAATAAATGCCACATACTCTCTCCTCTCTGGACAGCTTGTAACTCACTGTTTATTTCCTCACTATGATACAGGGTTTTCTGCAAAGGCTGCACGGCTCTGATATTGTACAATTACTATTTTATTGTCCTGAAGTTGTAAAAATATTTAAATACCAGAATTTATTCTGTGAAGACCATTGAAATGCAAGTGAAGGGATGCAATCAGAGTTTAAGATGCACTGGAAGCAAGCAAAGTCTGGAATGTGAACCAGACGGATGTGTCTGTACTTAGCATGCCTTCATACTGCCAGCTTAAAAGCAATAGAAAATAGCCACATGTGGCAGCTCGAGGTTCACCCTCTGCACCAAGCTGATAGCAGGGGGACATAGAATCATAGCATGGTCTGGGTTGGAAAGGACCTTAAGATCATCTAGTTCCAACCCCATTGAGATTCCAGCATGAGATTGCACCTTAAATTTTCTTTGTCAGGGGAGTTGAAACCAGCACTGGGCATCCCCAGCTTGGAGCTATGGTCTGTACCCAGTCCTGCATACAGCACCCATCTCCTGTGAGAGGGATCCCACAGTCTTGTTCCCTCCCACCCCTTTTCTCTCTTGTCCTTCCCCTGGCAGTTCTGAAGGGTTTTGCAAGGGTATGTGATGCAGCAGAAATTGTGGTGAAAGGTTCCACTCAGGTGCATCCAGATCAGCCTTGGTGAACAGGCATCAGACCCCTGCCAAGGGGATTATGTTGTCAAGGCAACGTTTTACCTGAAAACCCAGATGAGAGAGATCTTTTATCGTATAATGGCATTATGTTTCCTCAAGTGATCCTCTGTCATTACTTCTATACTTAAGAAATGGAGTGCTGAACATCTGCAGATGGACTTTAATTGCTCACCTGGGCTCTTTCTTATGGTTTCCACATTTTTAGCCAGGACAGCTTCCCGTGGTGGGCATTTTCTCCTCGGCAGAAGTTCCAGCTTTCCTTGCTTCTCCCATCCAAGCAAACTAGCTAGAGAGACAACAGATGCTTGGAGAGAAGCAGGGAGGGCAATGGGTCAGTGACCCCTTTGGACATCCCAGCAAAACCCCTTTTAGATAGATTACAGTGCTGTTAGACCAACCTGGAGACAAAAAGACCCCAAAGTGGATCAGCGGCTACATAGCTGAACTAGAACAGATAGCTTTGGAGAAAAACCTACAGATAGACCTGACTTTGCAGGTAAACCTGGGTTTATCTATTTATGCACTCAGATATTTAAGGCAATTCCAAATACTCAGTGTATCAGCGTGGGTTCATTGATTAAAAGGGATTAATATCTAAACCCCTTCCCTTTTTTTTTATATCAGATTATACCAGGATGATCTGGATTCCGAGTCTGGCTATGGCAGAGAATTTCAATGAACACTTTTAAATTCATTGCATGTTAGTCTCATGAGCAATGGCTTAGCACTGCAAACTAGAGGCTGCACCCAGGGCCTCCTCACATCTGTGGAAGAATGGAGAAACACCTGTCCCGTCATGGGTCCATGTACGTTTTAGGATTTTAAGAAAGAAGGAGCTTTATCATCCAGGAGGTCTCATGCCAGAAGGGAGAGAAGACATCATCCCTTCTCAGTCAAGAGCTTCTCAGACCAAACCTTTCTTTCAAGCGCTGAAAACACATGTGTATCTCAGCCATATTTCCAGACAAGCTGCTCTGTTTTTAGCCCATGGCATGTATAACCCCACTGTTATGTTCTGTGTGATCAGAGCCATGTCTGCAGTCCAACAGTAACTGCTGGAAAACCAGAAACAACATCACATTTATAAGACCACTGGGGCTCCTACTTGGGTGGATCTTGGACTCCTTCTTTCAACTGAAAGAATTAATAATTTACATTATTAACGTCTACAGTGGCCTCCTGATGACATGGGGCTCCAGGCAAATATCCCAGGCTCTCACCCCAGAGGCTTCAGGAATGTCACCTCTCTTCACCCAAAGAGCTCAAAGTCTCTTGGAACAATCCATTGTTCCCACGGAAAATTTATTGAGCAATAATTTGTCCCCATAAAAAAAGAAAAAGGAAAACAAAAGACTATTTCAAAGGGTCTTTCAAAGTACTGTTGCAGAAGATGTCATTTTTATGTATACTTTCCTATTTTGTACCCCCTCGTACTCAAATATTAAAACCCAATGTGCTACGAGGCTTTTTGATGCTTTCTCACATCCCCTCAAAAGGAGTCTGTTTCCAGGCTGTGCTGCCATGAGACTCTTTAGCATTTACCTGTGTTTGTCAGCTTGTGAGCATTAAAAATTCAACTCTAAACACAGAATGACCCCTTCCTCCCAGTCTATGACAACTAATGCAGTATGTCCTTACAGTAAACCAGCCTTATTATAACAGTCGCATTGTGGGGTTTGTCTTTCTCTCGCAGTCTCCTCAGGGTAATAGAGAAGCGAAGCCAGTTAAGACACAGAGCTAAGACAGATGCTGATTCTGGCCCCCATTTATATCAGAGTGACCCCACACTTCAATTATTTAGCTATGTTATAGCAGTCTTTAGTAGCAGCTGCCATGCTGCTATGACACAAGAAGATACTACTTTTCCAAGTGCTTCCTCACTTAAAGGATTTACAGCGTGAGACACTACGAGGGCAGACAGACAGACAGAATGGAGGAACCAAGAGACAAACAGATAAGCCATTTGCCAGCAGCGAGCTGCCTGAATTGCCAGCTGTGTTGTGTCAGCCCACAGCACAAGTCCCATTTCAGCCAGTGCTGCCTGCTCAGACCCAAAGGTACGCCAAGTCTGTGCATCACATCTCCATCAGGCACAGCCACTTCTTCCAAACATGTTCCTTGTTTGGACTTAATGAACTGCTATGGGATCTTTTTGCCAGTGAAATCAGAGCTTTGGAAATATGAGCCCTGGAGGCTGCTGTTTCTGTTAGGAAAACAGGGACATTGTTTCCTAAGGGCTGTGCTTCCAACATCACTGGAGGTCCTCCTACTGGAGCGTGATGTGAGGGCTGGTCTTCACTTCATGTCACAGATTGTGCCAGTGCCACGTCCTCTCTACTGTCAGGATCAAGGTCTATGAAGCAATCACCTGAGCATCAGAGAGCCCCCGCAATGCTGGAAAGGACATGTGGGACAGAGCAGTGACTCCTGTGATCAACCTTGCTCTGCAGGCAGCAATGAGAATGAGGTCAGGCCCATCCTCACCCTCAAACACCCAGGTAAAGCTGGAAGGACAGCCAAGTCGTAGTTATTCCAAACTCAGCTTTCAGATGTTAACAAGGCTTCAGAAGGAAGTGCATTTGGTTGTGCTCTTGTTTGATGAGTGATACACCTGAAGCAAGCATGTGCAGTAGCCTATGTATGACTATTTCTCCACCACTCTCCAGGCAGCTGAAGTGAAACGTACCAAGAATTGCTGTGCTAAAGCCTCGGTGTCAGTCATCACTTGCGAAAGGTCACTGTAACTGATGCAGTTGGTTGGACCCCCTGCGTGGTTGTGCTGTTTACTCTGCAGGGACACAATGACCTGCTGCAGAGAAGGAATTTCACTTCCCAAGGCCTTTCCGATGCAGAATTGCTCGTCGTTTTCCTCCTCGATATCTGCCTTTGCAATTTCCTCCACACAGGATCAGTGTCAGCCTCATTTTCTTCGCTTTTACATCCATGCAATTGGGATAACAACTTCAGTACAAAAGGTCAACTATGTCAAGGCAGAACAGAAAGGGCACTAAAGGCAAGGCAGGCTTTGAATAGGCTCTGCCTTGGAAACCTTTCCAGCTGTATTTCAAGCTGACCTGGCACTTATTTTTTCACAGATTTCTCTTTTTGTCCACTCAGTTTATTCCACCTGAATTCTGAACAGGTTGTGCTTGCCCTCATGCAAACTAACAAGCAGGATTTCAGTCTCTGTAGCAGAACAGTTTGGCAGTAGGGGACAGGCCAAGTTTCTCTGACAGATGCAAATATTTACACCAGATAGCAAACATGTCACAGGGTCGAGTAACAGAGCAGCTGCAATACCAGCATAAAGCCACTTAATGTTCTCTTTGGCTCCAGGTTCACATAATTGATTGAATCAGCAGATAATCAGTTACATTAAACACCTACTAAATCATTTCTTTATCAGCAAAGATGCAGTTTCTTATAGAGAGAGACGTTTAAAGGATGAGATAAAGCTATTTCCTGGACTCGTGTAAATACAAACGTCATTATTTAAAGCACGCATTGCGCACACTTAAACCAGCCTCTGTGGCCTATGGCACAAGGAAGGAAACTCATAACCTGATTTTCTCTGCAAATTTTATTGCATAAAGAAAAGACAATTTCGTAACAAGTCTGGAAAGGGATGTTCCCAGCTGATCCAAGCCGTCTGCCTGAGTTCCCTGTTCTGGAAACAGGAATGTTTAGGTCATGAACCGTCTTGTCCTATTTTAGCTAAATTGGGATGAAATGAGTCAGGTCCTTGAAACATCTGTTTCTCTCCTCTCATAATACAAGGTGTTGAGATATGATCCAAGACGTCTGCCTGAGTTCCCTGTTCTCTTAATGGAAACAGGAATGTTTAGGTCATGAACCGTCTTGTCCTATTTTAGCTAAATTGGGATGAAATGAGTCAGGTCCTTGAAACATCTGTTTCTCTCCTCTCATAATACAAGGTGTTGAGATAAATAGCTCACATGTAAGCATATATATTGTAGAGACTGCAGTGGGTTGCGATTTCCTGCTCAGCATCCAAATGAGCCTTGCTAAGCACTGGTGATAAAAACCTAACAGAGGAGTTACCAGGCTGTCAGCTTTGGTCAAAATACCAAAGTTCTGTAGAAATCTGTCTTCCTACTTGACTTATTTCCCAAGTCTCATACCACCTGGTTGTCCAAGCTTCTGCTCTTGTCTACCCCAACTTTCTGCTAAAAAGCATCGCTTCTGTGCTAAAACCCTGAATGCATTTGGTAAGCCTCCATCCTGGCTTATACATCTCAAGAACTCATTCCTGCCATGCTGTTCATAGCAACACTGGTTGATTTGCTCAGAAAAAGACCTCCTCTTTTAATTGTTGTTTCTCTTTCCTGATAGCTGCCAAGCAGCAGACACCTTGTGGTCCTATGATGTGATATTCCTAGGGCACACACCACTGTTTAAGAGACACCTAGAAGACTTTCAGCATCTCTACAACACACAAGTAACATATGTTAACAACCAGAACAAGGCTTATTGAAACACTGTTGAATCTGGGCCGGTTTATAAAAGGCAGGACATACATCTTCAGAAGAAGGTTTTGAGTCAAATGGTACCTTTGAGGTGCTCCCAGACAAAGACACTACATTTCTTATGGCTCTGGAGCATAGTTAAATGCTGGGATTTCTCTTCACCTCCTGAAACACCTCTGCCCAAATTGAAAAACATAGCACAAAAAAGAAATCCTTCAAAATGAGCTTATTCTGAGAGGACAGGATTGGTGAGAGGGTTTATGGGATTCTGCTTGGCTTGAGAAGTGTGCTGAAATTGGACTTTACATGCAGATCAAGGAGATCACATCCATGCAAAGCCATGTACTTGTACCCAAAAACCTTTCCTTATATTCATACATATTCCCCAATCTTCAATCCTGTTCAATATTTATTTGGATCCTTCTGTTGAAGAGAAATATACTGCTGTAAGCCAATAAATATGTGAGCTTAGATGGAAGGAAAAGGGGATGAAAGACTCACACTTTGCAAATTCATAGATAACAGGAGGCCTAAAGGTTGCTTTTGAACCTGTATCTGTGTCTCCAGAACTGTTTACCTTACCTGCAAAATCCTCTCTAGTAAGAAAAATACACTCTGAGATCAGCTAAGGGATTCCAGTGGTGCTAGGATGGATCTGTGTTTAGAGTTTTGAGAACAGCTTTGCAGGATGTTGCTCTCCTTTAACGTACAACAACCTCTCCATTAATGTTGAAAGTTTCCTCCTTGGAGAGCTAAGGAATAAAAAGAAATCCAAACCATGGAGTTGCTTTATTGTGCTTCAGTGGGAGAATGGAGAGTGTCAGCTGATGCTGTCCCATAATGTTTTGTTTTTGCTGGCTAATCGTTTGAGCATTTCCAGTAGGAACAATAGTGTAAAAGGACATGATGTTTAAAATAAAGAAACCCTGGAGTTTAAACGTATGGCTCAACATAAATAAGTCATGAGCAGAGGAGCTCATTTCAAATTCATAGAGAGGTAAATGAAAGGTAGTCAGGGAAAAAATCTGCCTTTATGCAATAAGCTTCACATCTCTCTCAGGTGTAAAACCCTGTTGACTTCAATGGAATTGCACCAGGGATGGATTCAGTCCCATATATTTGCCTTGAAGTGTTTATCTGCCCAAAGCAATTAGGCTGTCCCTGTGGAAGCAGTAACAGCTCTGATGTGTTTAATGGGGGAGGGTTGGTACCTTGCTGTCTGAATTAACCAAGTAACATGATGCATCACCAGTGCAGGAGAGGACTATGGAGGAGACAGGTTTGCAGAGGGATGCTCCATTTTATAGGAGCAATTTGTATTCAACAGCAGCCATGAGATACCCACATCGTCTGTCTCATTATTCCCTCTGTACCTGGAAATGAAATGAGGACACCTAAAACTGAACAGTCTGCAAAACTGAGTTTGGGTCTCAAGTAATTCCTACTTCTGTCCCTTGTCTGCTTCTGGTGTGAAGGTGAGGCCCCACTGGGAACCACAGAGCTAGCAAAGACACCCAGTAAGGACAGATCCAGTCTTTTTCCAGAGCAATTTAATCAATCATCTCTCTCATTTTTTTCTGATGGTCCTCCCACTTTTTATGTGCTTATCTATTTCTGCCGTATTTCAGTTTATCAAAGATCCCCTTATTTATGTTTTTTGTTACTTTAGGTTTTTTCCCTATGAGGTGTCCAAGACATAGAAGTTCAGGCCATTTTGGACTTCAGTTTCAGTCCTTGTAGTGCTACAACTTGCTGGGAGTTTTAATTACAAGCGGACAAGGCATTTTAGGGGAAATAGTAGAGGCAAATCTAAATCTATCAATCATGCGTATTTTGTAGAACCCAAAGCTGAGACTTATGTGTACCAGGTACTCACAGAGGAGTAAGCAAATGTTTCTCAAATAGGTTTACACTATAAGCAGAAAAATGTCAATTAATACAAACAAATTCAGAGAAAAAGGACATAGCTAATGTGAATTTGACACAGACCATACAGGCATCAGGTGGCAGAAACAGGAATTCCTGCAAGCCCCATCGCAGCATCCTCAGCACAAGATCATAGAATCACAGAATGGTTTGGGTTGGAAAGGGCCTTAAGATCATGTAGTTCCAACCCCCTGCCATGGGCAGGGACACCTCACACTAGACCATGTCACCCAAGGCTCTGTCCAACCTGACCTTGAACACTGTCAGGGATGCAGTATTCACAACTTCCTTGGGGAACCTGTTCCAGTGTCTCATCACCCTCATAGTAGAGAACTTCTTCCTCATTCCCGTGCAATCAGGATCCTCACTTATCACATCACTGTTTTGTAGCACTGTCCAAAACTGTCAGTTCAGAAACAAACCACATAAATGCAAACAACTGTACAGCTGAAGGTGGTCTTCTGGTGAGCCTAGGTGCCAAGTTCATAAGATCATATCCAACAACAAAAGGAAAAAGCTATTTCTTGATGGAAAAAGAACTTGCTTTAGACTGAGGGCTTTGGACAAGTACAGACCTACTGTATACCAGAAGGAAGACTTGGGTACTGAGTTTAGGTTCTGAATGAATAAAATTGTCTGCCAGGGGAATGTGTCTTTTTACACCTCATGTTCTAAGACTCCCCAGTGTCTGTTACACTATTTGGAAAGAAGGTAAGTCATTACTTACCTCACAGACAAAGCCACAAGTGAAAGATGGGAGAAAAAATAGAAATCTAGTTATTTGCCTACTATATTAAGGAGAGAAAGAATTCTTTAGAGTGATGCCTCTCGATCAGCCTGGGAAGAGGAATCAGCAACCACAAAATGAGAGGTGAGAGCATAGATGCAACCCTGGTAAAACAGAAAATGTTTTGTACAGTGATTACCTGGTGAAAACACAGCAAGTTTAATGAAATTTGTCACTGCCGCGCTAAAGAATGCCTTTGTCTTCATAAAAGCGTTGAACTGCTTCAATGGTATTGATTTAGGTCAAAGTGTACAAGCCCTCGAACGCAGGGGTGCTTATGTTGCTATAAAGAGGCTTTATTTCAAATGCACATATCTGGAAAGGAGAGTAAGTAACTTTCCTGGATATCTATATTCAGTCTGGAGATTATCTTGGTATCGAGATTTAGGTTAAGCTTTTCTTGCTTAAGAAAAAAAAAAAAGCAAAAGAAAAAGCTCAACTCAAGTACTTAAAGCACTACCCAAAAAAGTTAAACCATTACAGAACTAGGACTAAATACAGATTTTTTTCCTAGTTCTTGAATTGTCAAATCTACTAACGTTAGCACAAAAGGTTTAAAACTATGGTAGTTCAAAAGTGAACGTATCTTCTGTTTAGGTGTCCCAATGGGAGGCTCAAACTCCTGATGAACGACTCTGCCAATGTAACAGCCACACCAACCATCCAAGTTGCATCCACTTACATATGAGAGTGGGACCTTTCAGTTTAGTATTGTAATTTATAAGAGACTTTAAAGATTTATTTCAAGAGGGAAGGTATACCTTGCCCTGCAGGTGAACAGATTAACCATCCCCCATTGTAACTCAGTCTTTTCCTCTAGCTTTGTCCTATCTCTCACTCACACAAGCGGGATGTCCCGTCAGCCATGAAGATTATTTGCAGAAGTGAGAGCTATCTGTAAGAGAACAGCAGCTGGGTCAGGCCTCAGCACATTTACAGAGGGAGATGAGTGCTTAACAGGTAGGAGCATTGGGAAAAACAAAATAAATAATATGTCCCCAAATCGAAATCTCCTTTTCAGCCCAAGAACCACTAAATTGTTTCATAAGACTCTCTAGGATTATAAAAATAAGATTCAGAATACATCGCAGGGACTCTTCCTTGCAAATAAATAAGCCAGATGAACATTCTGTGCCACACTCCAATTCATAAAGAGAACCAGAGGGCAGACTGTAAACAGAAGGAAATTGCAAGAAGGCCAATAAAACGCAATTCTAATCTCATGCCATCAGTCGGACTGGGCAACAGGGATAAATAAAGTCACAGACTTTTCCTGTATTTATGATTCCTTATTGTTGTGGAGCTCTCCTCAGAACAAAAATGAGTCTGAAAGGGAAGCGGTCATGCTCCTTTCAAATGGCAATGTTTAAGAAAGGAGAACCATATGGTTTTGAGTTGGCTCAATTGTGGCAGCCAGGAAACTAATCCACAGATTTATTAGAGCTGGCATACATAACAGAGTGGCAATGCTCCTTTCATTTGCTGCCAAGAAACCCTCTGTGGTGCAGAGCTTTACCTTGAGCAGCAATTGCTTACTGGGCATATGGGCCTTATTTCTGCAAATGGGAGTGGAAGAGAGTCAATTAGCAAATCAAATCAGAATTCTCTTCCTCCTGCCACTCCAATTTACTACACAGACTTTATTCATAGTTGAAGGAGTCTGGATTTCTGCCTCCTTTTTCTCTAATGGACTTGTTCTCTTTATTTAACACATCCAAATCGGAGGCATATGATGAGGAGAGAAGAATCTGTTCAAATCATTGTCACTGACCACACAAAAGTTATTGCAATAAGCACTTTACCTAATAGCTTATTACGCTGTGCCCACTAGCTGGAAGACCCCTAGCTATTCCCATTAGAGTTCCTGACATCCTAATTTTTCTTGAAAAGGTCATACGAAAATGGAGAATGGCAAATGAGAGTCAGTAATCTGTGTAAGGTGTATATGAGCATCTCTTAGGGGGCTTTTTTATTTGGGATGTGAAGCACAACAAAATTCTCAAGCATCCTTTGGGCATATTCAGAAAAGGGGTTTTAGACTTCCCACGGGCTTACTTGGAAAGAGGTATCAAAGGCTTGACTTCTGAAGAGAGACAAGGTGGCAGGGGGTGATTGATAGATGAACCGCCACATTACAAGTGCAAATGTAAATATGATCACCATTTGGAATCAGCTCCATTCACCTGGGGAACATGCAATGCTGCATCTGAGGTCTGCAGCAAGGCAGGGAGAGTTGCAGGGGAAGACAAATGATACAGCAACATTAAATTTGTTTCAAAGATTTCCTATAAGCAACAGCTAGAGACAGCAAGAAATTTATGTAATTTCTCAGGGAAACTAAACCTGAAAACCATGTTGATCTATTTTACAGTAGGTACAGCACTATTGCCTTTTTTTCAGCAAAAGAAGAGAATAACAAAAGAAACTGGAACCACACATTGTTAAGATCAAGCATTGATCATACTGTAAACCTACTGTGTTCAGTGTGCAATGTACCAGGCACATCAGGGAAAGGTAGGAATGACCATGCACAGAGTTCTTAATATACCTCCGTCAAACTTGGACTTGTGCAAGGCATTCGACACTGTCCCACATGACATCCTTGTCTCTAAATTGGAGAGACACCAATTTGATGGATGGACCAATCAGTGCATAAAGAACTGGCTGGATGGTAGCATGCAAACAGTTGTGGTCAATGGTTCAAT